>NW_025175238.1:0-1960 GCF_004010195.1 Chiloscyllium plagiosum | reverse complement strand
CCCTCCCCCCATCACCCAGATTTTGGAAAAGGTGTGGGAGTGACAGGGTTGTTGTTGTAATGGGTGACTGCAATCTCCCCGATATTGACTGGAATGCCCTCAGTGCGAATAGTTTGGGAGGAGCAGTGTTTGCCTGGTGTGTCCAGGAAGGGATTCCTGACTCATTCTGGAGACAGGCCGACGGGAGGGGACGCCATATTGGATTCGGTGCTCGGCCACGAACCAGGTCAGGTGTCAGATCTCTCGGTGGGAGAACATCGTGGTGATGGTGATCACAGCTTCCTGCCCGTTACCGTACCCATGGGGAAGGATAGGAGCAGACGGTGTGGGAAAGTATTTCATTGGCGGGGGGGTTACAATGGTATTTGGCAGAAACTGGGCCACCGAGACTGGCCAGAGATATTCTCAGGGAAATACCCAGGAGAAACGTGGAGGCTCCTGAGGGAGCCCTTGCTGTGAGCGTTGGACAGGTTCATCTCACTGAGGCAAGTGAGGGGACCTTGGGTGACAAGGGGTGTGGAACATCTGCTCAAGAGGAGGATAGAAGCTGGCTGAAGGCTGACGAGGCAACGATCAGACAGAGTGGTAAACGGTATTCCCTTGGTCAAGAAAGGGAATAGGGATAACCTTGGGAATTACAGACCTGTCAGTCTTACGTCTCTGGTGGGTAAAGTATTGGAGAGGATCCTGAGAGACAGGATTTATGATTATTTGGAAAACCGTTGTTTGATTCGAGCAAGTCAGCATGGCTTTGGGAGGGGCAGGTCATATCTCACAAACCTTACTGAGTTCTTTGAGGATGTGACAAAACACAGTGATGAGGGTAGAGCAGCGGATGTGGTGGATATGGATTTTAGCGAGGTGTTCAGTAAGGTTCCCCAGGGTAGGCTGATTCAGAAAGGAAGGAGGCTTGGGATCCAGGGAAATCTGGCTGTCTGGATACAGAATGAGCTGGCCCCAGAGAAGACAGAGGGTGGTGGGAGATGGCAAGTATTCAGCCTGGGGCTCGGTGACCAGTGGGTGTTCCACAGGGATCTGTTCTGGGACCTCTGCTCTTTGTGATGTTTATAAATGACTTGGATGAGGAAGTGGAAGGGGTGGGGGTGGGGGGTTAGTAAGTTTGGCGATGACACAGAGGTTGGTGGAGTTGTGGATAGTGTTGTAGGTTCCAACGGGACACTGACAGGACGCAGAGCTGGGCTGGGACGTGGCAGATGGAGTTCAACCTGGAAAAGTGTGAAGTGATTCACTTTGGAAGGTGGGATTTGAATGCAAAATACAGGGATAAAGTGATATTGTGCTCAGTTCTGGTCACCTCATTATAGGAAGGATGTGGAAGGTTTAGAGAGGGTGCAGAGGGGATCTCCCAGGATGCTGCCTGGATCGGAGGGTGTGTCTGATGGGGAAAGGTGGAGGGAGCGAGGGCTTTTCCCATTGGGGTGAAGAAGGATGAGAGACGTCTATATCTCTTTACGGGTACGGAATCCTTTATCTGAAATCCTTGGGGCCAGCTGTTTCTTGCCAATCGGAATTTTTCAGATTTCTGAATGAATGATATTTTTATAGTGAAATAAAAAAATTGGGAACATCAGACTAGTACAGGCACGGAAACAGTGGCTGCCTGCCAGTGCTGGGCCATGCATGACCTGGGTCAACTGGGTGTGGAGTTCGGTCACCTGTTTGCAAGCCAAAATAACACTCCATGCTCCACAAACAACAATTGGCATTTCGGAGTTTCGCATAAAGGATTGTATATCTGTAATACAGGAATAACGATTCCTGAGCGTGACAGAGACTGGCAGTGGTCAGTCGAGGAGTGGCTGAGGCTGGGCGTGGTGGAGGTGGGAGTGGTCAGTATCTTGGCACAGTCAATGCCCTCCCCACTGGCGGGTCATTACAATGGAGTGGTGGCTGGGACATGAGCATGGTTTTACTCGGTGCAGAATCCCCTCCCCCCCCC
>NW_025175237.1:0-1960 GCF_004010195.1 Chiloscyllium plagiosum | reverse complement strand
GATGGGGTCCATCTACCAGTTTTGGGTTAAGTGCTGGAAAAGGTTATAACAGATAGGATTTATAATTGTCTAGAGAGGAATAAGTTGATTTGGTTTTGTGAAGGGTAGGTCATGCCTCACAAACCTTAATGAGTGCTTTGAGATGATGACCAAACAGGTGGATGAGGATAAAGTGGTTGATGTGGTGTATATGGATTTCAATAAGGATTTTGAAGAGGTTCCCCGTGGTAGGTTACTACACACAGTATGGAATCATGGGATTGACTGTGATTTAGAGGCTTGGATCAGACATTCGTTAGCTGAAAGAGGACAGAGGCTGGTGGTTGATGGGAAATGTTCATCCTTGAGTTGAGTTACTATTGGTGGACAGCAAGGATGTGTTTTGGACCACTGCTGTTTGGTCATTTTTATAAATGACCTGGATGAGGGCACAGAAAGATGAGTTAGTAACTTTGCAGATGGCACTAAAATCAGTGGAGTTGGGGCTAGTGCCAAAGGATGTTGCAAGTTACAGAGGGACATAGATAAGTTGCAGAACTGGACTGCGAGATAGCAAATGGGGTTTAATGCAAGTAAGGTAGGGTGAGACATATAAGATAATCAGACTGTTAGATAGGATGGACAATGAGAGCCATTATCTTTGCATGGTGATGGCTAACATGAGAGGACAGAGCTTTAAATTGAGGGGTGATATGTCAGAGGTAGTTACTTTACTCAGAGAGTAATAGAGGTGTGGAACACCCTGTCTCAAACAGTAGTAGACTCACCAACCTTAAGGACATTTAAACGGTAATTGGATAAACATATGGATGAAAATGGAATAGTGTAGGATAGATGGGCTTCAGAATGGTTTCACAGGTTGGTGCAAACATCCAGGGTCGTAGGATTTAAACTGCGCTGTTATGTTCTGTGTACTATGTTCTATTTTCTAATTGTTTTAGCTGTGCTATTGTGTAATGTAAAGCCTTTTGGAAATCTAGTGAACGCATTCATTATTGTTGACAAATACGGATCCTGCACAATCAATTTAGACTCATCTGAAATGCAGGAATAGATATTAAAAGTTTAGATTAGATTACTTACAGTGTGGAAACAGGCCCTTCGGCCCAACAAGTCCACACCGACCCGCCGAAGCGCAATTAATTAATTACTGCCTGTAGTTTTCCAGTTACCTGACATGAATGACATGTCTGGCAAAAGTCAACTACATCCTTGTGCAGTCCAGGTAGTAATTTTATTTCAGATTTTACCTGGAGTTTTTCTCACTGCTCAGTAATCCCCTATTGGTAGCCCATCTGCCACCCACAACAGCTCCTTTCTGTATCTGACTGGCAATACGACTTGAAGAACAATGGGAAACATTTCCCATCTACCTGGAGGGCGGCACGGTGGCTCAGTGGCTAGCACTGCTTCCTCACACCACCAGAGACCTGGATTCAATTCCAGCCTCAGGTGACTCTCTGTGTGGAGTTTGTACATTCTCCCTGTGGGTGCTCTGGTTTCCTCCCACAATCCAAAAATGTGCAGGTTAGATGAATTGGCAAGGCTAAATTGCCCATAGTGTTAGGTGAAAGGGTAAATATAGGAGAATGGGTCTGGGTGATTGGTAGGTCGGTGTGGATTTGTTGGGCCGAAGGGCCTGTTTCCACACTGTAAGTAATCTAATTGTCTCCATTTCCTCATGAAGACAGCATTCAGATTCTTTGTCTCTGTGTGCCTTTTGATATAATCACTTTAAATTTTCTTCTTTCTGCTGTAACTCAGTTAATTTATCTGAGCTAAAGATGTCTGCTTTGCCATCTATCTTCCCCTAATATTTTTCAACCATTTAATCAAACAGGCTCTCTGTTAACTTCACTTCAACTTTCTTATCTATGCTCTTTGATCTCTCCTGTTTCAACTGGTGACTTTATGACTTTGTTACCACGCAGTCAAGAAAATTCCCAAGGTATGTGCACTC
>NW_025175236.1:0-1959 GCF_004010195.1 Chiloscyllium plagiosum | reverse complement strand
TGAGTAGGTTGACCAGTTGCAACATTTATGGAATGAACAGTTCACATCTACAGTTAAAATAAGGAAAAGTTAGGTTCTCGGCTGCCTTTTTAAAATATTTTGAGGGGTCTGGTCTGTCCATAAGGCTTGGAGCTGAGGGGTTTCTGACTGACTCCTGTTATTGAAAAGTTCGTGGAGGTGCTGGGGATGGTTTGCTGGAGGTTGTGCTGTGAGCTGCCTCAGACTTTCAGGTAGACCTGAGGATTTGGTGACCCAACTCGGGATGGAGCATGGGGACTGTAGTTACAGCATATGGATCTGTAACATGCACAACAAATGGAGCAAACGCTGCAGAGAGGGGAAGCTCTGAAACCATGGAGTGAGTGCCTGTGGGGAAAGGGATCTGCGGTATCTGTTTGTGTTTTCGCCTGGACAAACACACACTCTCACACTCCCAGTTACATAAACTCATGTACACACTCCATATCCACTCCACACACACCCACACACACACACACTCACACTCCCCCGTCTCACATGCGCACATGCACACTCTGCTCTGTCACACGCGTGCACACCATCCCCACCATATATTCATCCCGCACTCTCCCACACACTCCCCCTCAGTCTCTCTCACTTACACACATTCTCTTTCTCCTCCTCACACAGGCATACCCCCTCACACACACGTACACGCACACACACGTATGCACGTACAAATCTGCGGCGTGAATTTGCATTTGTATTTGCTTTATTTTGTTCCAAGAACATACAATTTGGAGACAGTCGGTCAATGTGGCATTTTATAAACTCCTGAACTCGGAACAAACCCAGTCTGACTCCAGATGAAGACACAGACAAACTCCAAACAAGACCTCACCACTGAAATACATTGCCTGATCGGAGGTGTCACCTCCTTTACAGCGATAATGTATGTGATTTGCATATCAATCCATCAAAACCTACACCTCGATTCTAAGTGATTAAGGATTTAAGAGCCATCTTAGGTGTGTACCATTCATGCGCATGAGTTGTACAATCCTTTGACCTTTTCCTTATAACTTCTGTGTCTAAGGTCTTCCTCTCTCTCGAACACTTAATGAAGAAGAAGCGCTATGGAAGCTTGTGTTTTCAAATAAACCCGTTGGACTCTAACCGACTGTCGTGTGAATTTTGACATTGTCCGACCAAGTCCAAAACCAGCGGCTCCATATCGTACTTATTTATTGCTTATCCCATTCTCTCTCTGAGTAAATAAATCTTTCCTTTCCCCATGTGGTCTTGTCTTGCATATTAATCTATTGTGAGGCACATTACGCACTGTTGTCTGGAAATCGAGATATAATAGATCTAGATGAGCCCCATTACCCATCTCTTAAACGAGGAATCAAGCGGGCTAAAAGTTGTCATGACATAGCTTTAACGAGCAGAATTAAGGAGAATCCCAAAGCATCTTATTCTTATATAAGAAGCAAGTGGGTAACTAGAGAAAGGATTGGTCCACGAAAAGATAATGAAGGAAGGCTGTGTGTCAAACCTGAAAGAATTGGTGAGATTCTGAATGATTACATTGCATCAGTGCTCACTGAGGAGAGGAACATGACGAATGTTGAGATTAGAGATAGAAATTTGATTAGTCTGCATCATGTTGACGTAACTAAGGAACATGTGTTGGGTACACAAGAGGTTATTACGGTGGACAAATCTCCAGGACCGGATGGGATCTATCCCACGTTGCTGAGGGAGGTGAGAGAGAAAATAGCTGAGGCCCTGACAGATATCTTTGTGGCATCCTTAAATACATGTGAGGTGCCGGAGGACTGGAGGGTTGCCCATGTTGTCCCCCTGTACAAGAAGGGTACTAGGGATATTCTGGGTAACTGCAGACCATTGAATTTGATATCATTGGTGGGAAAGTTGCTGGAGAAGGTACTGAGGAAAAGGATACACTCATATTTAGAAAAGAATGGGCTTATCAGT
>NW_025175235.1:0-1959 GCF_004010195.1 Chiloscyllium plagiosum | reverse complement strand
TGATTGAGGTTTACAAAATCATGAGAGGTGTAAACCGGATGGATAGCAAGAAGCTTATTCCCAGAGTGCGGGAGTCAGTTGCTAGGGGTAAAGAATTCATAATGAAAGGGGAACAATTTATTGGGGATATGCTCGAAAAGTTCTTTGCGCAGAGGGTTATCAGTGCTGGGATGCGTTGCCAGCGGAGATGGTAGAGGTGGGGACGAAAGCATCATTTAATACGTATCCAGACAGATACGTGAATGGGCAGGGAGCATAGAGATACAGAACCTTAGAAAATAGGCGTCAGGTAAAGATTGACACAGGCTTGGAGGTCTGACGGGCCTGTTCCTGTGCTTTTCTTTGTTAGTTGTAAATACGAGCGAAAAGCGTCTGTTGATACTTGAAAGGAAAATGAAACCAAGATCAAATGTGGCACAACGAATGTGTGGATACGAGAATTTATTGTAGAGAACAGACAAATGACAAGGAGACCAAACAGTGGCATTGCGTCTGTCTTCAAAGAGGAAGATCCAGAAAATCTCCGAGAAATACGAAGTCGCCATGGGACCTTCGTAACTTAAGAGTAAAATCATCATATACAGTTACGAGGTAGTATTTGGAACAGAACTGGGATGAGGATTGATAAGTCTGACAGACCAGATATAATTCAAACTGAAATTTCAGAGAAAACAGCAATACACATGTTGATTGCAATAGGGACCACTGTATTTCTCTGTATTCACTTCGGAAGGTTATAAATGCATTCAAATGATTTACGAAGGGAACAAGTGGGAGAGTGGAGGACTACAGGCCAGTTAGTTGTCATCCGCAGTAGGGAATCTGTTGCAACCTATTGTAAGAAATATCTTATTGGACACTGAGTAAGTAATAGCAAATTTCAAGAGAATTTTTCTGCATTTATGAAAAGGAAGTTATAATTTAAGTTTTTTTTCTTGAAGATATCTTTTGTAGATGTAAACAATGGCGAATCAGTGAATGTGGTACAGTCAGATATTCAGGAGGAGGTTTAATCTGCACACACAGTAAATTATCAGAAAAAATTCAAGCAAAGTGTATTGGGAGGAACATATGCAAACAGGGAAGATAAGCATTAGAGGAACCATTGGAGAACATAGGTGGTTATAGAAGGTTGTGTATACGGTGTACGCTGGTGTGCCACAGGTGTCAGTGCTGTGCCCCTTTAAATGCCTTCCTTTAAAGGGAATCCGAATACAGATGATGAAGAATCAGCTAGACTCAAAGTATCAGCTTGCTCTCTTTTAATGGTGCTGTCTGACTAACTGTGATCTCTAGCATGTGTTTGTTTCAGTGCAGATTCAGCTTCTGCAGTGATTTGCTCCTACTCGAAGTAAAGGCATTCTGCACTCGTAACACAGAGAGTTGGGGAGACTGTACCTGTACAATTTTGATGTCTTGATCTAAGTAAAATATACTAATCACATATATTGATTGGGCATTCTCCTGACTAATCTCTCAGATGGCACAAAGGTCTGCTGAGGAGACTTGGTCTGAGATCAAGGCGGGAATCTGTGTTTGAAACTGGAGAAAGCTGATTGATTGTTGTATGAGAACTTCACGTCTATTGACATGGGAAAAGGAGGAGGTAGGTTAAGAATTCAAGAAGATGGACTGGGAAGCTCTTGAACAGATTGATGTAAGATGTGAGCAGGGATTCATGGTTTTGGCTGGTATAAAACGGGACCAATCCCCAGGTCTAGATCAGTTACATCTCAGGCTGCTGTTGGAGACAAGCAATGAAAGGCGCTGATGCTAATGTTTAAATAGAATCTAGTCACAGGTGAGGTGCCCGAAGACTGGAGAACACCCTTTATAGGAAGAGTTGTAGAGTTAGAGCAGGGAACTATAGACCAGGGTGTTTCAGATCAGTGTTAGAGAAAATTTTGCAAAAAACAGGTGGTGGTCGAAGGCTGTTTGTGTGACTGGAGAACCGTGTCA
>NW_025175234.1:0-1959 GCF_004010195.1 Chiloscyllium plagiosum | reverse complement strand
CATATTCTTTAAGTGTTTTCTATTGTTTTGCAAATATGTTATTGTTGGTAATCAAATGTTTAAGATGGCGGTGAAGAGGACATTCATCTCTAAGAGGGTAGTTAATCTGTGCAACTCTTGAACACAGAAGGGTGTCAAAGTTAGAACAATTAGTATATTAAAGCTAAGACAGACAAAATTGCAATTATTCAGGGACTTAATGGCTCTGGGTCAAAGACAGCAAAATGGATTTGAGGATTACCAGATCAACTCAGTGAATGGAGATGCAAATTCAATTGATGAATGGTATAATCCTGTTCCTATGTCTCATGGTTTTATAATAATTGATTCCATGAATACCATTCTCCTGTATTCCTACTCTGCTGTCTCTGTTTTTATCAGCAATTAACTCAAAAGTTTGTCTTTACCTCAATCAGTTAACACAAGTCCACAAACAATTGATCCCAATGTCATAGGACGTCTGGAAGTTCTCTGCAAACCAAGGACATGGTTTAATCCTCTGATCATCTTGTATGTTTCTATCAAATCCCATCTTAGCCTTCTTTACAATGAGAACAGGCCCAGTTCTCTCAGCCCTTCCTCATAAGACCTTTTCTCCTGGTAAATCTCATCTGCATCTTTTCCAATGCTTCCACATCCTTCCAGAAATATGGGGACCAAAATATGGTTGCAGTATGATATTGCGGCTCTGAAACTCAATCCCACTGTGAATAAAACTGAACACACCGTATGCTTCCTTAACAGCACTATCCACCTGGGTGGCAACTTTCAGGGATCTGTGTACATGGTCTCCAAGATTCCTCTGCACATCCACACTACCAAGAATCTTTCCATTGACCCAGTACTCTGCCTTACTGATTCTTCCCAAGGTGCATCGCCTCACATTTAGCTGCATTAAACTCCATTTGCCACCTCTCAGCCCAATTCTGCAGTTAATCCAAGTTCCCCTGCAACCTGTAACATTCTTCCAAACTATCCACTACTCCACCGAGTTTAGTGTCCTCTCCAAAATTACTAATCCGACCACTGATACCTGTGTCTAAGTCATTTATAAAAATGACAAATAGCAGTGATCCCAAAACAGATCCTTGTGACACACCACTAGTAACCACACTCCAGGATGAATATTTTCCATCAACCACTACTTGCTGCCTTCTTTCAGAAAGCCAATTTCTATTCCAAACTGCTAAATCACCCTCAATTCCATGATTCTGCATTTTCTCCAACAGCCTACCATGTGGAACCTTATCAAAGGCTTTACTGAAGTCCATGTATACCATGTCAACTGCCCTACCCTCATTTACATGCTTGGTCACATTCACAAAAAAATTCAATGAGGTTTGTGAGACAAAACTTGCCCTTGATGAAACCATGTTGACTATCTGAAATCAAATCGTTACTTGCTAGATGATTATAAATCTTATATCTTATAATCCTTTTGAAACCCTTTCCTACAACAGAAGCAAGGCTCACTGGTCTATAATTACCTGGGTCATCTCTACTGCCCTTCTTGAACCAGGGCACAACATTTGCAATCTTCCAGTCGTTGGTACCAAACCTATAGACAATGATGACACAAATATCAAAGCTAAAGGCTCTGCTATCTCCTCCCTAGCTTCCCAGAGAATCCTCAGATAAATCCCATCTGGCCCAGGGGACTTGTCTACTTTTACTCCTTCCAAAATTGTTAACACCTGTTCATCACTAGCCTCGATCCTTTCTAGTCGAATATCTCGCACCTCATTCTTCTCCTCTACAATATTCTCCTTTTTCTGAGTGAAAACCAATGAGAAATGATCCTTTTGCACCTCTCCGATCTCCACAGGGTCCACAGCCAACTTCCCACTTCTGTCTTTGACTGGCCCTATTCCTACCCTAATCATCCCTTTATTCCTCACTTACCTATAGAAAGCTTTGGGGTTCTCCTTCATTCTATTTGCTAAAGACTGCTTGTATCCT
>NW_025175233.1:0-1959 GCF_004010195.1 Chiloscyllium plagiosum | reverse complement strand
AGACTGTGTGTGAGAGAGAGAAAGAGAGTGTGTGAGAAAGAGGAAATGTATGTGCAAGAGAGAGAGTCATAGTGATGTACAACATGGAAACAGACGCTTCAGTCTAACTCATCCATGCCAACCAGATATCAAATATAAATCTACCCCATTTGCCAGTATTTGGCCCATATCCCCCCATACCCTTCCTATTCATATACCCATCCAGATGCCTCTTAAATGTTGCAATTGTACCAGCCTCCACCACATCCTCTGGCAGCTCATTCCATACACGTACCACCCTCTGCGTGAGAAAGTTGCCCCTTCGGTCTCTTTTATATCTTTCCCCTCTCACCCTAAACCTATGCCCTCTAGTTCTGGACTCCCCGACCCCAGGGAAAAGACCTTGTCTATTTACCCTATCCATGCCCCTCATGATTTTATATCAGCCTCTCCCTATAGCTCAAACCCTCCAACCCTGGCAACATCCTTGTAGTGTCGCTGGTCAATAGGATAGCGAAGATGATGTTTGGTATGCTTTCCTTTATTGGTCAGAGTATTGAGTACAGGAGTTGGGAGGTCATGCTGCGGCTGTACAGGACATTGGTTACGCACTTTTGGAATATTGTGTGGAATTCTGGTCTCCTTCCTATCGGAAAGATGTTGTGAAATGTGAAAGGGTTCAGAAAAGATTTACAAGGATGTTGTCAGGGTTGGAGGATTTGAGCTACAGGGAGAGGCTGAACAGGCTGGGGCTGTTTTCCCTGGAGTGTTGGAGGCTGAGGAGTGACCTGATAGAGGTTTATAAAATCATTAATTGGGTTGGGATATCTGGTCGGCTTGGACAAGTTAGACGGAAGGGTTTGTTTCCATGCTGTACATCTCTATGACTTGCCCACCACCGACGTCAGGCTCACTGGTCTGTAGTTCCCTGGCTTGTCTTTACCGCCCTTCTTAAACAGTGGCACCACGTTTACCAACCTCCAGTCTTCCGGCACCTCACCTTTGACTATCGATGATACAAATATCTCAGCAAGAGGCCCAGCAATCACTTCTCTAGCTTCCCACAGAGTTCTCGGGTACACCTGATCAGGTCCTGGGGATTTATCCACTTTTAACCGTTTCAAGACATCCAGCACTTCCTCCTCTGTAAAAGGACATTTTTCAAGATGTCACCATGTATTTCCCCACAGTCTATACCTTCCACGTCCTTTTCCACAGTAAATGCTGATGCTAAATTTTGGGCGGCACGGTGGCACAGTGGTTAGCACTGCTGCCTCACATCGCTAGAGACCCGGATTCGATTCCCGCCTCAGGCGACTGACTGTGTGGAGTTTGCACATTCTCCCCGTGTCTGCGTGGGTTTCCTCCGGGTGCTCCGGTTTCCTCCCACAGTCCAAAGATGTGCAGGGTCAGGTGAAGTGGCCATACTAAATTGCCCGTAGTGTTAGGTAAGGAGTAAATGTGGGTTGTGGGTCGGTATGGGCTCGTTGGGCCAAAGGGCCTGTTTCCACACTGTAAGTAATCTAATTAAAAAAAAAATACTCATTTCGTTTCTCCCCCGTTTTCTGTGGCTCCACACAAAGGCTGCCTTGCTGATCTTTGAGGGGTGAGCTGAAAATGTGTTGCTGGAAAAGCGCAGCAGGTCAGGCAGCATCCAGGGAACAGGAGAATCGACGTTTCGGGCATAAGCCCTTCTTCAGGGATCTTTGAGGGGCCCCATTCTCTCCCGAGTTACCCTTTTGTCCTTCATGTATTTGTAAAAACCCTTTGGATTCTCCTTAACCCGATTTGTCAAAGCGATCTCATGTCCCCTTTTTGCCCTTAAGTATACTCCTACCTTTCGGAGGGTTCAGTCGATCGATCCGGTCTATACCTGATATATGCTTCCTTCTTTTTCTTGAGTGTGTGAGAGAGAGAGTGAGTGTGAGAGGAAGTGTGAGAAAAAGAGAGTGTGTGAGAGTGTATGTGAGAGAGTGTGTG
>NW_025175232.1:0-1959 GCF_004010195.1 Chiloscyllium plagiosum | reverse complement strand
GAGTTCAAGTCTGTAATAACATCTCTGAACAGATTGGTTAACTATAACCCTAGTATTGGTTCATGTGGCACTGCGTTAGTTATAAATTGCTACTTTGAAAAGACCCATAATGCCCCAACCCTCTATATCTTAGTTCTCTGTCTGTTAATATGCTACCTCCAACACCCTAGGCTCTTATCTTAAGGTATCAAACATTAGGCTACTTATCAAAACACCTTTTTAAAACTGGGTGACTGCTTTGTAGAGCACTCCATTCTGACTGCAAGAATGACCGGCTCCCCCCATTTCTTGCCTTTTCAATGCACTGCCGCACTTATCATAGCATGTCTGTCCTAGTAAGCTGGAGGAACAGCATCTCTTTCCAGTTAACCTGAAGGCTATAAGTGCTTATGAACTGTCCTCCATTTTTGACTACCTCCAACCACTCCCTTTTCAGTTTGCTCTGGGGCACAGTTATCATTTGTATTACTTCGTCCTCTCCTTCCCTTCTCTTTCTTTTTTTTCTTTCTTTCTTTCTTTCTTTCTTTTCCTCCCCCACTCCCATCCCTCTTTCCATATCATCTTTCATCCAGCCCCCTTTACTTCCAAAGAAGAGCCATTTTGGAATCGGTTAACTTTTTTTTTGCTTTATAGATGCTACAAGACCTGAGTTTCTCGAATATTTCTGCTGTTTGGCATTGCGCTCCGAGCTTTTCACTCTTTACTGGCTTGGGGAAAAAAAAATTAGCCTGGCAAAGTGACCAGATAGGAGCTTGTACCAGCTGGAGCAAGCTTGTTTATACACAAGTCAGTGATGCTGCATTAATTATTTTTTGAGAATCAAGATTTGTTTGATCAAGATTTCATACAGCATTTGTACTGTTGTGAAGTTCTCCAGTCATCTTTTGAAATGTTGGTCATGTTCATGCCTTTCACCACTTTTAATACAACCTGTTAGCAGGTGCACTGGCAGGAATGAAGGGCTCCTGCCTGAAACGTCGATTTTCCTGCTGCCCAGATGCTGCCGGACCTGTGCTTTTCCAGCACCACTCGAATCTTGACTCAAATCTCCAGTCCTCACTTTCACCTTGTACAGGACTTTGGTTAGGCTATAACAGGAATATACTGTATGCAGTTCTGTTCATCGAACTATAGGAAGGCAGTGATTGCACTGCAGTGGTGTAGAGGAGATTCACCAGGGTATTTCCTGGAATGGAACAGTTTCTCTATGAAGAGAGGTTGGATAAGCTTGGATGAGAAGCCAAGATGTTTGAGTGGGGGGGTCTGATTAAGGTATTGAAGATTGAGGAGCATGGACAGAATGGTTAGAAGCAGCTGGTCCCCTCAGGTGAAGGATCAATAACAAGGGACCATAACTTTAAAGTGAAACTTTAAACTTCAAAAGATTCAGAGGGGATTCAGGAAAAACACTTTTTCACCAAGATGCTGGTGGGAATCTGGGTTGCTCTGCCTGGGAGGGTAGTTGGGGCAGGAAACCTCACAACCTTCAACCCATCCAAGTAGTTTTAGAAATGTCATGACATTCAAAGCTCTGGGTCTGGTGCTGGAATATGGAGCTCGTGTAGATTGAACAGTTTTCATCAGTGCAGACTCAATGGGCTAAAGGATGATGACTTCTGTATTGTATGATGCTGTCTCTCTCTTGCAACATTTTGATTGAATCGATCTCTCTGCCATAGGAAGGATGTTGTGAAATTTGAAAGGGTTCTGAAAAGATTTACAAAGAGGTTGCCTGGATGGGAGGGTTTGAGCTATAGGGAGAGGCTGAATAGGTTGTGGCTGTTTTCCCTGGAGTGTCGAAAGCTGAGAAGTGACCTTTTGGAATAACAAATGTTTTTTTTTCCCCAAGGATGGGGGAGCGCACAGGTTTAAGGTGAGGGGAAGGATTTAAAAGGGACCTAAGGAGCAACGTTTTCATGCAGAGGGTGGTGCTTGTATGGAATGAGCCACCAGAAAAAA
>NW_025175231.1:0-1959 GCF_004010195.1 Chiloscyllium plagiosum | reverse complement strand
CTTTGTTATATCTTCAGGTGTTTCCTCATGACCATACAGCAAATCGAATTGCTTGAAGACTGGCATCTGTGATTCTGTGGGAATCATGATGAGTGTGAGGTGGATCATCCACTCAACACGTCTGGCTGAGGATAGTGCAGACACCACACCCTTGACTTTTTTCACTGACGTGCAGAGCTGTTCTAATATTTAGGATGAGGATATTTGTGGAGTACTCTCCTCCAGTAAATTGTTTAATAGTCAATCGACATTTATGTTTGCATTTGACAGGACGACAGAGCTTAGATCTGATCTGTTAGTCTTGGGATCATTCCCCCTCTCCATCAGACATTAGGTCTGCTGGTCGGAATTTAACCAATTAATTGTGATAGCTTTAATGTGTTGTCAACAGGTTTAGATCCACGTGATTCTGACCCTGGCATGTTCACCCACACTCATCACTGAAGCATGGATCGGCTTGATGGTAATGGTAGACTGATGAATTATCGTCGGGAAAATGTTACAGATTGTCGATGAATACAATTCTGTTTCTGCTGCTGCTGTGATCTACAGCAGCAAATGATAATCCAGTTTGAGTTGCAATATCTACAATTCAATTCTACTGACTGTTCCCCAGTTCACACCGAGACACATTCACCCATCAGCCTGTATCCTACACCTAACCTGGTTTCTGATGTGGTAACACTTGCATTTTCATATTCTCATTATGCTGAGGGCCTCTCCCTGGAGTCACACCTCTAATTTGTTACTTTAACTCAATCCATTTAAAGTAATGATCTAAATTGTTTCTCTTCCACAATGTCAACTTCTGTATTTGAAATGAACGTGTTTCCCTCTGTTTTTCTCCCTGACCATGATTAAGAGCTTTGTAGTGTCAGTGATGCCAGACTTACGTAGTTTCAGAGTCAAGGAACTTCTGCACCATGCATTATTGTTCAGTTCCCAGTGTACGGCACTCCATGTTGGACAGGATGTTTGAGCATCTTTAACATCCTTCTTTGGAAATTGTCCAAAAACAGAAATTGCTGAAGATGTTGCAGCATCTTCTGGAATGAATGCAGTGTTAAACTTTCAGGTCCAGAGACCCTCTACAAAGCTCTCAGTTTCGCAAGCAATTTTGGTATTTTTATTTCCAGTATCCATATTTATCAATTTTGTGAAAATTTGTTCTGTGCCTATTCATTTCTGGAGAAACTCAGCAGGTCTTTCAGCATCTGCAGAGACAGAGAAACGGCGTTAGCATTTCAAGTCCAGTATGATACTTCTTCACAACTGAAAAGCATTGGAAACATGGCTTTTTAATACGTTGCCAGAGGTGGGAGATTGGTGACAGAGAAAAGAGGGCGTGGCAAAGGTAATCCTTTAGCAGTGGTGAACGAGAAGATGATGTAAAATGGGTTTAAATTAAGGTGTGAATGGGGAAAGGGGTTCTCTCTATTGAGTGCAAGATAAAGAAGACACAATCACACAAGGCAATAGAGAGACCAGGAGGGAGAATGTTGACTATGTGGCATTATAAAGGTCTGACCATAAATATGTTTTCACTGTCGAGATCATCACCTCCTCTAGACAAAGGATATCATGTGCTTGACTTCTTATTGGCACTAGTAAGCGTTTCATGCTGCCTTAGTATTGTAAAAGGGAGAAAACAACAAATCACAGTATGAAGTTTGGGTGAAGTATTGTTTACCTGTCATGTTTACTATAGTTTCAAGTTTGCAGTATTTATCTTTAAATGCTTGTTCTTGAAGTTACTATTGGATGGAGTGCAGAAGGTTGAGGGATGACATTATAGAAGTTTCTAAAATCATGAGTGGTATGGATAGGGTGAATAGCCAAGGTCTTTTCCACAGGATGGGGAAGTTCAGCCATAGAAGGCATAGGTTTAAGGTAAAAGTGGGAAAATTTACAAGGGACGCTGGGGCAGTGTTTTTACACAGAGGGTGGTGTGGGTATGGA
>NW_025175230.1:0-1959 GCF_004010195.1 Chiloscyllium plagiosum | reverse complement strand
ATATTTCTGGAAGATTTTCGGTACCTTCCATTGCGGAGACAGCACGAAGGTATTACCCTCAGCAGGAGGCAGAGATGGATTCCGTCCCTTTGTGAATACATCGGAACAATGCAATTGGGAGATGATTGACGTGAAATCCACTCCTGCTCAGAAAGTTCTCGAATCAAAACAGTTCAATGAAACTGTCACTTCCTGGTCACTGACAGCATAGTCCTCTCCCTCATGCGAGGTTACAGGTTATGCTGAAACAGTTGACACAAAGTTGTGACAATCTCATTTTAGAATCCAACTGACCTCTCACTTTGCACCTGGCGTAGGTCTAAGTCGAGGTTAGAAACATTTTGCGATCAAACTATGTGTAATGAGAAGAGTTGCCTGAAGAGAATTGTAACTGGAAAGGTGTGAATGATGGTTTATTCAGAAACAGCGTAAAGGCAGAACCGAAAACTGGGGATATTGTGAAGGTGGGAGTGGACAGGTTTTGTGGTAGACGGAATATTGAGATAGAAATCAACTCAGGATAAAATGGGGTAATCGTGATTATGGACACTTTTGTATCTCCTCAGATGTTTGTAAGCGAAGGATATGAAATTCATGGAATAGAAATGGAGTATGTGATTGAAAGCGAAGACAATAGTTTGGATCTTTGCCAAATAGACATGGCAGAGAAAACGATGACGTTGACAACGAGTTAGAGGATTAGTAAATGGGCAGAGATAAACTCACCAGCTACACTAACAATAGCGAGGATAGGATAGTAACTTGCCTGAATAATCATCAGTACACAGAGACAATCGAGATGTTTTTACCACACTGAAGTCTCCTTCACCACAACAGCTTCCAATATAAAAACTGGCTCTGGGCACAACTGACCTGAACATACACAAGAAGTACGGATTTCTCTGGATGTTACTCTCATACCTCTTATCAGTTAATTATCGTTTACACAATGTAATTCAATAATTTATTTGTAAAGGTGCAAACATCTTATTGCACTATTTGTATGCCTTTTCGTTTTTAGATTTGCTGCAGCATTAGCCCAAAAGTGAACGTTCTGTTTACTGAACAGCCTTGGGAAGCTGACTGTGTGGAGTTTGCACATTCTCCTCGTGTCTGCGTGGGTTTCCTCCGGGTGCTCCAGTTTCCTCCCACAGTCCAAAGATGTGCAGGTTAGGCGAATTGGCCATGCTAAATTGCCCATAATGTCAGGGGTGAATGTAGGATAGGGGAATATGCCTGGGTGGGTTAATCTTCGAGGGTTGGTGTGGACTTGTTGGGCCAAAGGGCCTGTTTCCATACTGTAGGGCATCTAAAATAAATGACCTGTTTATTGGGATTCAAGGGTCAGATACAGTATGTATTTTTCATGGGCTAAGAAACAGAAAGGAATAGAAGACAGTGACTGTGGAGACTGATGACGAGTAAAGTGACATCCCCCAGTCCCCAAGGTCTTCTTGACAGACAGAATAAAATAAAATGCAGAGAAAGAAATGGAATATATTCGGAAGAAGGAATGGCCAGTGACAATGTAAATAAAACAGGATAATTTGAAATGGAATGGCCGAAAAATGATTGATCTGTGTGCGTGTGTCTGTGTGTGTGTGTGTGGGTGTCTGTGTGTGTGTCTGTGTGTGTGTGCAGATTGATAAGATTGTTCATATGTGTGCACCATATTCAGAATAAACAAGAGAGACATAGTTAACAAAAATGATGCATGGGGTGTACAAACTTTATAAAATATTAATATGTTATTTAATCTTCAACTGATAAGTTATGTTCCCCTTCTCTCAACGTACCCGCTGCCTCCTGCCTCTTTCTCCAGACCTCATCTCTAATTCTTATCAGGATGTATGTTATAAATTCCTGCTTTTGGTGTTCCAATTTATTTCAGTTAATCCATTTACTACCGGGAAACATATACATTGACCTGCTGGGTTCTGTCAACAGCTGTTGCCTGTC
>NW_025175229.1:0-1959 GCF_004010195.1 Chiloscyllium plagiosum | reverse complement strand
CCCAACCCTCGTCGCTATTGGCCCCTTCGCCCGTCCGTCACACCGACCCGCTCACTTCCCATTGGCCGCCTCTGTCCTCACCCTACCCTCCCATTGGACGGAACCTTCAGCTGCATCCCGCCCCTGTCCCCCCTATTGGCTCAGTCCCTCCGTCAATCGTCGGCTCGGATCTCTATTGGTTCGCATTTGCGAATGCCCGCCCCGCCCTTGTCACGGGCACCACTTCCCCGCCCCCCATCGGTCTGTCTGTAGTCCATTGGTTGGCTCCTCTGTCGGTCATCCCTACCTTCCACCTATTGGTCGGACCGTCCTCATGTCGCTCGCGCAATTACGTGCCAATCAGCACGGACGCTTTCCCGCATTGGCCAGGTTGTCTCCGCCCCTCAACTTCCCATTCGTAATACTCCTGTCAATCAGCCTGCAGTCTTCTCCCATTGGTGGGCCAGTCCTCGCGCCGCGTTTTCCCCCATTCGCCGCCTTCGTGTCAACACTTCGGGTCGGTTATCTGATTGGTCAGACCCACAGCGAAAGCCACGCCTCCTTCATTGTCGCGATCCTGTCAGTCATTACGTATGCTTCGCCGATTGGTCAATCCCTTGCCCAGGCGCTCCTTTCTCCATTGGTCGCTGTGCTGTCGATCATCCGGCTTTTCTCTCCCACTGGCCGGATCGCAGACTCACACCCCCCGACCCCCGGCCAATCGTTCGGCTCCGTCTTCACCTCCCTCGCCTACCCGCTGACGTCTCCGACACACGTGAGGACCTCGTGACGCCACGGGCGGGGCCACCTGTCCATCAACATCCGGACCCACGTGGGGTCTGGAGCCCTCCTGTGCGTTCGATTGGTGGAGACGACTGTCCATCTATTGCTGCAAACCCTCCGCCTCCCGTCGGGGGCTGGCCCCGCCCCACCACGTGATCTCTCGCACCTCCTGGCCACGGGTTCGAGTCCCTCTCCCGCCCAAGGCCATTCAGCCCGTCAACCCCCTGCAATAATCCCTTGTATTTCAATCTGGTCAGAACAGACCCTGGCAAATAAGACAAGATTAATTTAGAACATGTGGGGCAGAATGGATGAGATGGACCGAAGGGTCTGTCTCTGTGCTGTCTGACCCCTGGTTCCGAAATGGGAATGGGTCGGATATCTGGGTCAGCATAAATGAGATGGACCGAGGGGTCTTTTTTGGTGCTGTACATCCCTTTCGCTTCGAAATGGCTTAGAACATGTGGGTCAGAATGGATGAGATGGACCGAAGGGTCTGTCTCTGTGCTGTCTGTCCCCCTGGCACACAGATGGAAGCAGACCCTTTGGCCCGTCTCATTCATGCTGACCCAGATATCCTACCCAGTCCCATTTCGGAACCAGGGGGACAGACAGCACAGAAACAGACCCTTCGGTCCATCTCATCCATTCTGACTCCACATGTTCTAAATTAATCTTGTCTTATTTGCCAGGATTTGGCCCACGTTCCTCTGAAACCTTCCCATCCATGTCCCCGGGTGCTGACATCCGTTGGTAGGGTCTGTTTGTCGGTGGCGAAGGATGGAGTGATATATCCGCAGGTCGGTGGGTTGGGGAATGGCCTCCAAGCGCATCTCCACCTCCCCTCCCCATACCCTTGAACCCCAACCCTCCAGTCGGAACAAGGACAGAACCGCTCCCCCCCCCAGGTCCTCACCTTCCACCCCAGATACATCGCATCATCCTCTGCCACCTACAAACAGACCCCCACCATCAGCGATACGTTTCCCTCCCCACCCCTATCCTCGTTTCTGGAATGGAATCCCGACAGTGTGGGTACGGGCCCTTCAACTAAAACAAACCCACACCGACCTCCCAGAAGAGCAACCCACCCTGACCCACTCTTACTGCCACCCTGACGAGTGCACCCAACTCACACATCCCAAGACACTGTGGCCAATCCACCCTAACCTGCACATCCCTGGGCACTCCCAGACA
>NW_025175228.1:0-1959 GCF_004010195.1 Chiloscyllium plagiosum | reverse complement strand
CAGTTACCCTCCCAGCATGTCGGACTGTGTACACCACCTTACCGCATTGATCTGTAAATTCGGATCAGTTTCGCCACCCAGCATGTAGGACTGTGCACCCCACAACAGTCCATTGATTCGTAAACCAGCAGCAGATATCTTCCAAGCATTTAGGACTATGTACCGCAGCCCAGTGCATTGATCTGTAAACCAGGAGCATTTACCCGCCCTGCATGTAGGACTGTGTACATCAACGCAGTGCATTGATCTTAAAACCAGAAACAGATACACTCCCAGCACGTAGGACAGTGTACCCCATCCCAGTGCATTGATCTGTCAACCTGGAACAGTTACCATCCCAGCATGTAGGACTATGTACCCCATAACAGTACATTGATATATAAACCAGGAGCAGTTACACGCCCAGCATGCAGCACTGTGCACAACAGCGCAGTGCATTGATCTTAAAACCATAAGCAGATACACTCCCAGCATGTACGACGGTGTACCCCACCCCAGTGCATTTATCTGTTAACCAGGGGAAGTTACACGCTCCCCGCCTGTAGGACTGTGCACACCACCCCAGTGCATTGATCTGTAAACTAGGAGCAGTTACTCCACCCAGCATGTAGGACTGTGTACCCACCAAAGTGCATTGATTTGTAAACCAGGATCAGATACTTTCCAAGCATGTAGGGCTGTGTACCACACCCCAGTGCATTGATCTGTAATCCAGGAGCAATTACCCTCCCAACATGTAGGATTGTGTACCACACCCCAGTGCATTGATCTGTAATCCAGGAGCAGTTACCCTCCCAGTTTGTTGGACTGTGTACAACATCCCACTGCATTGATCTGTAAACCAGGAGCAGTTACCCTCCCAGCATGTCGGACTGTGTAGACCACCCCAGTGCATTGATCTGAAAAACAGGAGCAGTTACCCTCCCAGCATGTAGCACTATGAAGACCACCCCAGTGCATTGATCTGAAAACGAGCAGCAGTTACCCTCTCAGCATGTCGGATTGTGTACACTACCCCTCTGCATTGATCTGTAAACCAGGAGCAGATACCCTCCCAGCATGTAGGGCTGTGTACCACAGCCCAGTGCCTTGATCTGTAACCCAGGAGCAGTTACTCTCCTACAGTCTAGGACTGTGTACACCGCCCCAGTGGTTTGATCTGTCAACCTGGAATAGTTACCCTCCCAGCATGTAGGACTATGTAGCCCATAACAGTGCATTGACCTGGATACCAGGAGCAGTTACCCTCCCCGCATGTAGGACTGTGAACAACACCCCTGTGCATTGATCTGTAAACCAGGAGCAGTTACCCTCCCAGCATGTAGGACTGTGTACAACAACGCAGTGCATTGATCTGTCAACCTGGAATTGTTCACATCCCTGCATGTAGGCCTATGTACCCCATAATAGTGCATTGATCTGTAAACCAGGAGCAGTTACCCGCCCTGCATGTAGGACTATGTACCCCATAACAGTGCGTTGATCTATAAACCAGGAACAGTTACCCGCCCTGCATGTAGGAATGTGCACAAGAACACAGTGCATTGATCTTAAAACCAGAAGCAGATACACTCCCAGCATGTAGGACTGTGTACCCCACCCCAGTGCATTTATCTGTTAACCAGGGGAAGTTACACCCTCCCCGCTTGTTGGACTGTGCACACCACCCCAGTGCATTGAGCTGTAAACTAGGAGCAGTTACTCCACCCAGCATGTAGGACTGTGCACCCCACCAAAGTGCATTGATTTGTAAACCAGGAGCAGATAATTTCCAAGCATGTAGGACTGTGTACCCCACCACAGTGCATTGATCTGTAATCCTGGAGCAGTTATCTTCCCAGCATGTAGGACGGTACACAACCCAGTGCATTGATCTGTAAACCAGGACCAATTACCCTCCCAGTTTGTTGGACTGTGTACACCACACGAGTGCATTGATCTGTAAACCAGGAGCAGTTA
>NW_025175227.1:0-1959 GCF_004010195.1 Chiloscyllium plagiosum | reverse complement strand
TGTGAAAACACTCAATCCCAAATTTAGGGAGCTGTGTGTAAACAATCAATCCCAAACTCGGGGATCTGTGTGTGAACACACGATCCCAAACTCATGGAGCTCAGGAAACACTCAATCCCAAACTCAGGGAGCTGTGTAAACACTCAATCCCAAACTCAGGGAGCTCTGTGTAAACACACAATCCCAAAATCGGGGAGCTCTGTGTAAACACTCAATCCCAAACTCAGGGAGCTCTGTGTAAACACTCAAACCCAAACTCAGGGAGCTCTGTGTAAACACTCAATCCTAAATTGAGGGAGCTGTGTAAACACACAATCCCAAACTCAGGAAGCTCTGTGTAAACGCTCAATCCCAAACTCAGGGAGCTCTGTGTAAAGGCTCAATCCCAAACCCAGGGAGCTCTGTGTAAACACTCAATCCCAAACTCAGGGAGCTGTGTAAACACTCAATCCCAAACTCAGGGAACTCTGTGTAAACACTCAATCCCAAACTCAGGGTTCTCTGTGTAAACACTCAATCCCAAACTCGGGGAGCTGTGTGTAAACACTCAATCCCAAACTCAGGAAGCTCTGTGTAAACACACAATCCCAAACTCAGGGACTCTGTAAACACTCAATCCCAAACTCAGGGAGCTCTGTGTAATCACACAATCCCAACGTTAGGGAGTTCTGTGGAAACACTCAATCCCAAACTCAGGGTTCTCTGTGTAAACACTCAATCCCAAACTCGGGGAGCTGTGTGTGAACACTCGATCCCAAACTCATGGAGCTCAGGAAACACTCAATCCCAAACTCAGGAAGCTCTCTGTAAACACACGATCTCAAACTCAGGGAACTCAGGAAACACTCAATCCCAAACTGAGGGAGCTCTGTGTAAACACTCAATCCCAAAACATCAGGGAGCTGTGTCAACACTCTATCCCAAACTCAGGGAGATTTGTGTTAACACACCATCCCAAATTTAGGGAACTCTGTGTAAACACTCAATCCCAAACTCAGGGAGCTGTGTAAACACTCAATCCCAAACAAAGGGAGCTCTGTGTAAACACTCAATCCCAAAATCAGGGAGTTCTGTGTAAACACACAACCCCAAATTTAGGGAGATCTGTGTAAACACTCAATCCCAAACTCCGGGATCTATGTAAACACACGATCCCAAACTCAGGGAGCTTTGTGTAAACACACAATCCCAAACTCAGGGAGCTCTGTGTGAACACACAATCCCAACTTTTGGGAACTCTGTGTAAACACTCAATCCCAAACTCAGGGAGCTGTGTAAACACACAATCCCAAACTCAGCGAGTTCTGTATAAACACTCAATCCCAAACTCAGGAAGCTCTGTGTAAACACTCAATACCAAACTCAGGGAGCTGTGTAAACACTCAATCCCAAACTCAGGGAGCTCTGTGTAAACCCACAATCCCAAACTCAGGGAGCTTGTAAACACACAATCCCAAACTCATGGAGCTCAGGAAACACCCAATCCCAAACTCAGGGAGCTCTGTAAACACTCAATCCCAAATTCAAGGAGCTCTGTGTAAACACTCAATCCCAAACTCAGGGAACTCTGAAAACACTGAATCCGAAACTCAGGGAGCTGTGTAAACGCTCAATCCCAAACTCAGGGAGCTCTGTAAACACTCAATCCCAAACTCAGGGAGCTCTGTGTAAACACTCAATCCCAAACTCAGGGAGCTGTGTAAACACTCAATCCCGAACTCAGGGAGGTCTGTGTACATTCTCAATCCCAAACTCAGGGAGCTCTGTGTAAACATCAATCCCAAACTGAGGGAGCTCTGTGTAAACACTCAATCCCAACGTTAGGGAGCTCTGTGGAAACACTCAATCCCAAACTCAGGGTTCTCTGTGTAAACACTCAATCCCAAACTCGGGGAGCTGTGTGTGAACACTCGATGCCAAACGCATGGAGCTCTGTAAACACTCAATCCCAAACTCAGG
>NW_025175226.1:0-1959 GCF_004010195.1 Chiloscyllium plagiosum | reverse complement strand
GAAAGTTTGAATAAATGAGAGATGCTCTACTCTTTGTATTAACGCGTGCAGTCTGTTTGATTTTATGAACGTGTGAAATTTGTTTAATTGAATGAATGCATTACACTCTCATTGTACACTTTGAAGTAACTCTTATTGTTAAATTGAATGAAAGCGTTGCACTTGTGGCTTTGCATGAATGAGAGAAGTTCTACTCATTCTATTACAGCGTGCAGTCTGTTGCATTCTATGAACGTGTGTAGTTTGTTTAATTGAATGAATCAGTTACACTCAGTAATGAATGAGAGTATAGTACTCTTGGAAAAACATGTGCAGTTTGTTTCATTGTTTTAATGAGATACGCTTGCCACATTGAATGAATGAGAGGAGCTCGCCACATTGAAATAACACCTGGAATCTAGTTCATTGAATGACTGAGTGCAGTTTGACTAATTAAATGAAAGAATGCTCTTGGATTCACTATACAAATGAGGTATATTGGTTTCATTGAAAGAAGGAATAAAGTCCGATTCATCGAATCAATTATTGAAGTTTGTTTCAATGATTGAATGAATTGCAGTTTGCTACATTGAATGATAGCATCAGGATAGAGACACTAAATTAATGAGAGGAGTTCTAATCATTGAATGGAAACGTAAAGTTCGTTTCATTGAATTAATGCTTGTAGTTTGTTTTACTGAATGAATGGGAAAATCTCTACACATTAAATGAGCATGAGCAGTGTGGTTCATTGAATAAATAAGTGTAGTTTGATTCATTGAATTAATGCAGTTCCCTTCACTAAACAAATGAGTTAAGTTTGGTTCAAAGAATCAATGAATAACAAGGTTGACACAATGTTTGAAGAAGTGCAGTTCATTTGACTGAATGAAGGCGTAAAGCTCGAGACATGGAGAACAAAGAGAATCTCTACTCTCTTTGAATAGACTCGTGCCGTCAGTTTCATTGAATGGATATGTGCAGTTAGTTTCATTGAAAGAATGATAGAATTTGAAAGCTCGAGACTTTGATTAAATGAGAGAAGCCTTTCTCATTGAATTAACACGTGGCGTCTGTTTCATTGTATAATAGAGTGCAGTTTGTTTCATTGTATAAAAGAATGCAGTTGGATTCACGAATCAAAGTAGTTAAATTTGTTTCAATTAATCATGGGCATCGTCTGATTCATAGGATCAATGATTGCAGTTTTACACAATGTTTGAATGCATGCAGTTTGTTTCACTGAATGAATGAAAAACGTTCTGCGCATTGGATTAGCACGTGCAGTATTGAATGAATGTGTGCAGTTTGTTGCATTGAATGAATGAATGCTGTTGGATTCACTGAACAAATGAGGTAAGTTTGTTTCATTGAATCAATGAATAACGTTAGATTTATTGAAATAATGATTCCAGTTTGTTTCAAAGATTGAATGAATTGCAGTTTGTTACATTGAATGAAAGCATCAGGATAGAGACACTAAATTAATGAGAGAAGCTCTACTCATTGAATTAAAACGTGCAGTCCGTTTCATTGAATTAATGCTTGCAGTTTGTTTTACTGAATGAATGGGAAATCTCTACACATTGGATGAGCACGAGCAGTGTGGTTCATTGAATAAATGAGTGTAGTTTGATTCGTTGAATGAATGCAGTTGGATTCACTGAACAAATGAGTTAAGTTTGTTTCAAAGAATCAATGAATAACAAGGTTGACACAATGTTTAAATAATTGCAGTTTGTGTGACTGAATGAAAGCGTAAAGCCTGAGACATGGAAGTAAAAAGAGAATCTCTACTCTCATTGAATAAACTCGTGCGGTCAGTTTCATTGAATGAATGTCTGTAGTTTGTTTCATTGAATGAATGATAGAATTTGAAAGCTCGAAAGTTTGAATAAGTGAGAGATGCTCTACTCATTCTATTAACGCGTGCAGTCTGATCGATTATATGAACGTGTGAAATATGTTTAATTGAATGAA
>NW_025175225.1:0-1959 GCF_004010195.1 Chiloscyllium plagiosum | reverse complement strand
AATTTCACCTTCTGTTTGCACCGTTCCTTTTAAGAAAGGACATTGCTTTGGGTTTTCCGTGTTCAAGTCGGGACCGGGTTTGCCAAGCTTCTGCAAGTCTGCATACACAGCAAGTTTATCTCCCTGACCTTCAGTTTCCACAAGCTGCTTTTGTTGTTTTTTGGTATCCTGCCTTGTCACAACACATGCTTTGTATGCTTTTATCAATTTTTCTCCCTCTTGTCTGAGAAGTTTTAATATTTCTGCCTCCTGTTACCCTTTTCATTTTCCTCTTTTAAGAATTATTATTTTGTTTGTAACTTTTAAATAATCCTTCCATCTCATCAAACACAATTATGTCAAAATTACCTTCTTTTGGCCACTTCTTTACTAAGTTTTGAATATTTTATCCCCATTTCTTGGAAACTTGCACAATGTATTTTTTTTATACTGGGACAATTTTACAAAATATTTCAACTACAGTTCCTTTACTTATCTTGACATACATTTCATTCTAGCTAACGTAATGCTTTTTTCTCACAGTTCACTCTTACAATTTCGCTAGCGCCTCGTCAATTATTTTTAGTATTCGCTAACTCTAAAACTTGTATTCGTCCCTTGTCAATCTGTCAGTCGCCAAACGTCCGACGTTACAACTAATTATATAAAGAAAATAAAAATAAAATCTATCTTCATTGGTTCTGTATATATAGACTTCTAATTTTCCAGCGCGGTATCTGCAGGAAATTCTACGCTGTCAATGCAGACACCTAATTTTTCTTCCCTCTCCGTTCAGCCCCTCGTTAACAACGAGCCAGTATTCACAGGTTTTACCAACACAACATGTAATTTTAATGCAGAAATTTTCTGATTTTTATTTCCGCTTACCCCACTGCGCAATTTTCTTGACCAATCCTCTGAGTCTCCTCAAATTTCAATTTTTCATCAGACTCATTAGTTCTTGGATCGGAGAGCCCATTCAGAAACTTTTCTGCACTTTTGTGTTCCCCACGACCCCTCTCACTCAACCGAATGTAATCGAACTATCAATAAAACACTTATCTCCATTTGTGGGTGGCCAACCGTTATTCTGTCAGGCTTGGAAGGGTCTCCGATGGACTGGGAAGAGCTCTCCGGCTGGCTTTCTATGTTGGTCTCCTTCCAACACTGCTTGCTGCACCAAATTTGTTCTGGAGAGTTCATACCCGAAGGTCCATGACAATCAGCATGAGACGCAGATAATTCCTCAGCAAGTTAAACTTTATTTGCAAACAAACGCTGAGGCAATCAGAGAATGGCTTCCCAATTTCTGCCAATTATTGGGGCGAGCTCCATTTAATACTTTTCTTGATTAGATTTTCCACAGTTTGGACTCAGGCACTTTGGTCCAAATAGTCCACACGGACCCTCTGAAGAGCACCCCATGCAGACCGCTACACTATATTTAACCTGACGAATGTAACAAACACTGTGGGCAATTTGGCATGGCCAATTCACCTGACCTGAGCATTTTTGGTGTTGGGGGAGGAAACCTGCGCAGACACGGGAGGAATGTACAAACCCCATACAAACATTTGCTGAGGTGCGAATTGAACCCAGGTTCCTGACGCTGTGAAGCAGTAGGACTAACCAGTGAGCTACCGTGCCGCCTCACTTGATTGCTGCGCTTAGCTGGTGTCATGAGCATAAGGAGTCATATTAGCATTTGTTGCCTTTTTAAACTGATCATCTTTTGCCACAATGATCCAATACTTTACACTGAACCTATCATATTATGCGACCATTGTCTTTCACGCTTACTCATTTTTCGCTTAATTTGACCAACCTATCATATTCTGCTAGCATTATTTTCAGACTGTGCTCATCTGTTCTCTTCTGTCACAAGATTCTATGTATTGCTCCATTAAGTTAATTACCTGTCATATTAACTTCCATAATCTGCCTCAAGGTATCTTCTAACGAGTGTAACTTGCTGTTGTC
>NW_025175224.1:0-1959 GCF_004010195.1 Chiloscyllium plagiosum | reverse complement strand
CAGACAGGATTTGTGTGTTTGAGAGAGATATCAGACGGGGTTTGTGTGTGAGAGAGGGATATCAGAGAGGGTCGGTGTGTGTGAGGGAGCGATATCAGACAGGATTTGTATGAGAGAGAGGGTTATCAGACAGGGTTTGTGTGTAAGTGAGAGATATATCAGACAGGGTCGGTGTGTGAGAGGGAGGGATATCTGACATGATTTGTGTGTGAGAGAGAGGGATATCAGGCAGGAATTATGTGTGAGAGAGGGATATCAGACATGGTTTGTGTGTGAGAGACAGGGATATCAGACAGGGTTTGTGTGTGAGAGAGAGGGATATCAGACAGGGTTTGTGTGTGAGAGAGGGATATCAGACAGGGTATGTGTGTGTGAGAGAGGAATATCAGACAGGGTTTGTGTGTGAGAGAGATGGATACCCGACAGGGTGTCTATGTGAGAGAGAGGGATATCAGACAAGGTTGGTATGCGTGAGAGAGATATCAGACAGGGTTTGTGTGTGAGAGAGAGGGATATCAGACAGTGTTTGTGTGTGAGAGATTTGGACATCAGACCGGGTTTGTGTGTGAGGAAGAGGGATATCAGACAGGGTTTCTGTGTGAGAGCGGGATATCAGACAGGGTTGGTGTGTGAGAGAGTGATATCAGACAGGGTCGGTGTGTGTGAGAGAGGGATATCAGACAGGGTTGGTGTGTGTGAGAGAGGGATATCAGACAGGGTTGATGTGTGAGAGAGAGGGATATCAGACAGGGTTTGTGTGTGAGAGAGAGGGATATCAGAAAGTGTTTGTGTGTGAGAGAGAGGGATATCAGATAGGATTCATGTGTGAGGAAGAGGGATATCAGACAGGATTTTTGTGTGAGAGAGTGATATCAGACAGTGTTTTTGTGTGAGAGAGTTGGACATCAGCTAGGGTCGGTGTGTGAGAGAGAGGGATATCAGACAGGGTTTGTGTGTGAGAGCAAGGGATATCAGGCAGCGTTTGTGTGTGAACGGCAGAGATATCAGACAGAGTTTCTGTGTGAGAGAGGGGTATCTGAGAGGGTCTGCATGTGAGAGAGAGGGATATCAGACAACGTTGGCATGCGTGAGAGAGATATCAGACAGGGTTTGTGTGTGAGAGAGAGGGAGAGCAGACAGGGCTGGTGTATGAGAGAAAGATATCAGACAGGATTTGTGTATGTGAGAGATATCAGACGGGGTTTGTGTGTGAGAGAGGGATATCAGACAGGATTTGTATGAGAGAGAGGGTTATCAGACAGGGTTTGTGTGTGAGTGAGAGGGATATCAGACGAGGTTTGTGTGTGAGAGAGGGATATCAGAGAGGGTCTGTATGTGAGGGAGAGGGATATCAGACAGGGTTGGTATGAGTGAGAGAAATATCAGACAGGGATTGTGTGTGAGAGAGAGGGATATCAGTCAGCGCTTGTGTATGAGAGAAAGATATCAGGCAGGATTTGTGTGTGAGAGAGGGATATCATACGGGGTTTGTGTGTGAGAGAGGGATATCAGAGAGGGTCGGTGTGTGAGAGGGAGGGATATCAGACAGGATTTGTATGAGAGAGAGGGTTATCAGACAGGGTTTGTGTGTGAGTGAGAGGGATATCAGACAGGGTCGGTGTGTGAGAGGGAGGGATATCAGACATGGTTTGTGTGTGAGAGAGAGGGATATCAGACAGGATTTATGTGTGAGAGAGGGATATCAGACATGGTTTGTGTGTGAGAGAGAGAGATATCAGACAGGGTTTGTGTGTGAGAGAGAGGGATATCAGACAGGGTTTGGGTGTGAGAGAGAGGGATATCAGACAGGATTTATGTGTGAGAGAGGGATATCAGACATGGTTTGTGTGTGTGAGAGAGGGATATCAGACAGGGTTTGTTTGTGAGAGAGGGAGATCAGACAGGGTTTGTGTGTGAGAGAGAACAATATCAGACTGGTTCGGTGTTTGAGAGAGAGAG
>NW_025175223.1:0-1959 GCF_004010195.1 Chiloscyllium plagiosum | reverse complement strand
CTAACTGAGGGATACAGAGACTGGAACTGTGCAGGGTGCTCCGAGTGTGGGTCAGACTGAGGGACACAGAGACTGGAATTGTGCACGGTGCTCCGAATGTGGGTCTAACTGAGGGATGTACAGTCTGGGAAGCTGTGCACAGTGCTCAGTGTGTGGGCATAACTGAGGGATATACAGTCTGGGGAGCTGTGCACAGTGCTGTTAGTGTGGGTCTGACTGAGGGATATATAGTCTGGGGCGCTGTGCACAGTGCTGTGTGTGTGGGTCAAACTTAGGGATATACAGTCTGCGGAGTTGTGCACAGTGCTGAGAGTGTGGGTCTAACTGGGGGCATTACAGTCTGTGGAGCTTGACACAGTGCTATGAGTGTAGGTCTAACTGAGGGGTATACAGTCTGGGGAGGTGAGCACAGTGCTGAGAGTGTGGGTCAAAATGGAGGATTTACAGTCTGGGGAGCTGTGCACATTGCTGTGAGTGTGGATCTAACAGAGGGATATACAGTCTGGGGAGCTGTGCACAGTGCTGTGAGTGTGGTCGAACTGAGGGATATACAGTCTGGGGAACTGTGCACAGTGCTTTTACTGTGGTCTAACTGAGGGATATACAGTCTGGGGAACTGTGCTAGGTGCTGAGATTGTGGTCTAACTGAGGGATATCCACTCTGGGGAGCTGTGCACAGTGCTGTGAGTGTGGTTTAACTGAGGGATATACAGTCTGGGGAGTTGTGCACAGTGCTGTGAGTGTGGGTCTAACTGAGGGATATACAGTCTGGGGAGCTGTGCACATTGCTGTGAGTGTGGGTCTAACTGAGAGATATACAGTCTGGGGAGCTGTGCGCAGTGCTGTGAGCGTGGTGTAACTGAGGAATATACAGTATGGGGAGCTGTGCACAGTGCTGTGAGTATGGGTCTAACGTAGGGATGTATGGTTTAGGGGCTAGAGAGGATTACAGAGAAAGGGAGGGGGTGTAGAGACTGGAAGAGGTGGCAGAGAGAGGGAAGGTGTGTAGGGGCTGGAGGAGGTAACAGAGATAGGGATGCGCTGTAGGGGTCAAAGTAGGTTACAGAGATAGTGAGGGGTGTATGGGCTGGAGGAGGCTACAGAGATAGGTAGGAATTATTCGAAATCCCATGCAGACTAATCCTATGCTCCCCCTTGCCTCCTGTTTTGAAGATGCGGGTGTACTGCACTTGTAAGAGAGGTGAAAGCTCACAGAACAACTTGACAGCACCAAATGTTCTCAATGACCTAACAATGTAACATTTGGTCGAAAACTAGGTTAGCTGGGTTGCCGAGAATCGACAAAACAAATTCGAGTGAGGCCAATCAGTTTAAATTATACCCTGAAAAATACCAAATTCCAATCAAGTTTGAATTTAATTTTTTGACAATTTTAAAAGTCAATGACATAATCCGATGGTTTGGGGGTAAAAGACTGAGGAAAATCGAACAGTTGGGAGGAGAGCTGCCAAGCAAGCAGCATGTCGAGACTGCCTGAAAAATCGCTCTCTTAAAGGTACCTTTATCGATCAATAGCCTGTGAAGCAGAATCCCCGAGAAGGAGGAATGAAGACAGGAATGCAGAGAGCTGCCTTTCGAGATAAGAAGTTTTGTTTTGTAAATTTTAACCGGGGTTTAATGAGACTAGTATTGCAGAAGGGAAAGTGAAAGATAGGTTCGAGGAGGGAGATGAAAACAATTGCTGGTTAGTTATTCTCTCGTCTATCTTAAGAAATAAAGTTGTTAATTTTTCCTTCAAATAGTTCTTGACCTCTCGAATTTTCACAGATTACTTGTGAGGCAGGTTTAAATTAAGCAGGAGGGGTTACCCATGTCATAATACTCCTCATTCCTCTTACTATCCCACCCAGTCTAATCCCACTCTCCCCCTCACTCCATGCTCCTTTAAATATCCCACCCAGTCTGATCCCACTCTCCCCCTCGCTCCCAGCTCCCTTT
>NW_025175222.1:0-1959 GCF_004010195.1 Chiloscyllium plagiosum | reverse complement strand
GCCCTCAGCCACTTACTGTACTCCCCGCACACCGATTGCTGTGTCCCTCAGCCCCCAATTGTACTCCCTCTATACCCACTGCTGTGCCGTCAACCCCCTACTGTACTCCCCGTGCACCCATGGCAGTGTCCCTCAGCCCCTTACTGCACTCCCCGTACACCCAAGGCTGTGTCCCTCAGCCTCCTACTGTACTCCCCGTACACCCACGGCTGTGTCCCTCAGCCCCCTAACTGTGCTCCCCGTACACCCACGGCTGTGTCCACAGCCCCCTACTGTACTCCCTGTACACCCATGGCTGTGTCCATCAGTCCCCGTACACCTACGGCTGTGCCCTCAGCCCCTACTGTACTGCCCGTACACCCACGGATGTGTCCCTCAGCCCCTACTGTACTCCCCGTACACCCACGGCTGTGTCCCTCAGCCCCCTACTGTACTCCCCGTACACCCACGGCTGTGTCCTCAGCCCCCTAATGTACTCCCTGAACACCCACGGCTGTGTCCCTCAGCCACCTACTCTACTCCCCGAACACCCAAGGCTGTGTCCCTCAGCCCCCTACTGTGCTCCCCGTACACCCACGGCTGTGCCCTCAGCCCCTACTGTACTCCCCGAACACCCAAGGCTGTGTCCCTCAGCCCCCTACTGTACTCCCCGTACACCCACGGCTGTGTCCCTCGGCCCCTACTATACTCCCCGTACACCCACGGCTGTGTCCCTCAGCCCCCTACTGTACTCCCCGTACACCCACGGCTGTGCCCTCAGCTCCTACCGTACTCCCCGTACACCCACGGATGTGTCCCTCAGCCCCCTACTGTACTCCCCGTGCACCCATGGCAGTGTCCCTCAGCCCCTTACTGTCCTCCCCATACACCCGCGGCTGTGTCCCTCAGCCCCCTACTGTACTCCCCGTACGCACACGGCTGTGTCCCTCAGCCCCCCACTGTCCTCCCCGTACCCACGGATGTGTCCCTCAGCCCCCTACTGTACTCCCCGTACACCCACGGCTGTGTCCCTCAGCCCCTACTGTACACCCCGTACACCCACGGCTGTGTCCCTCAGCCCCCTACTGTATTCCCTCTACACGCGCGGCTGTGTCCCTCAGCCCCCTACTGTACTCCCCGTACACCCATGGGTGTGTCCCTCAGCCTCCTACTGTACTCCCTGTACACACAGGGCTGTGTCCCTCAGCCCCCTACTGTACTCCCCGTACACCCAAGGCTGTGTCCCTCTGCCCCCTACTGTACTCCCCGTACACCCGCGGCTGTCTCCCTCGGCCCCTACTGTACTCCCCGTACACCCACGGCTGTGTCACTCAGCCCCCTAACTGTGCTCCCCGTACACCCACGGCTGTGTTCCGCAGCCCCTACTGTACTCCCCGTACACCCACGGCTGTGTCACTCAGCCCCTACTGTACTCCCCGTACACCCACGGCTGTGGCCCTCAGCCACTTACTGTACTCCCCGCACACCCATGGCTGTGTCCCTCAGCCCCCAATTGTACTCCCTCTATACCCACTGCTATGCCGTCAACCCCCTACTGTACTCCCCGTACACCCATGGGTGTGTCCCTCAGCCTCCTACTGTACTCCCTGTACACCCACGGCTGTGTCCACAGCCCCCTACTGTACTCCCTGTACACACAGGGCTGTGTCCCTCAGTCCCCCTACTGTACTGCCCGTACACCCATGGATGTGTCCCTCAGCCCCTACTGTACTCCCTGTACACCCACGGCTGTGTCCACAGCCCCCTACTGTACTCCCTGTACACACAGGGCTGTGTCCCTCAGCCCCCTAACTGTGCTCCCCGTACACCCACGGCTGTGTTCCGCACCCCCTACTGTACTCCCCGTACACCCACGGCTGTGTCCGTCAGCCCCTACTGTACTCCCCGTACACCCATGGCTGTGTCCCTCAGCCCCTACTGTACTCTCCGTACACCCATGGCTGTGTCCCTCAGCCCCCT
>NW_025175221.1:0-1959 GCF_004010195.1 Chiloscyllium plagiosum | reverse complement strand
TTGGTCATAAGTCACTAACAGAATTCTTACGTGTCCGGAATTAAATGATATGCGGCTTTTCATACAAATTGATTGAAGTATCAGAGTGACTAAATCTTTCCCAATGGTGGTGTTTTGTTGAAGGGAGTATTTGGTGCATTGTGTACAGATTTGGACTGCTTTATAAATAATGATCTCTTTGTCATCGAGACAGTGCAAAGGGGTTTCACCAGACTAAACCCTGGCATGATGGTACCACGAGGAGAGAGAGTGTGTGTTTAATCTGTAGTGTTGTGAAAGAGTAACGAAGTTGAAATTTGATGGTTATGGACGGACACTTATTTATGTATTATGAATAATTAAGCCACGTAGATCAATTTGGAGCAGTTGATCTGTTCAGTTCCTGCTCCATTTGTTTGTGATGTGACAGCATCTCTCAGACTTTCCTGTCCCTGTGTTAGTGATTTGAGAAGCTGAATGACCTCTTCGTCTTCCTCTGTAAGTGACTCCGTGTGTGAAATAGGCTCTTTCGGATTCCATGTAAGTAATGTGTGGAGTGGGCAGATTCCTTCTCTTCTCGTGTAATTGGCAGGAGGTACTAAAAGCGCGATCAAACGTCTTGTCCAAAAGTTTGAGGGACTGAATGACTTCCTCATCTTCTTGTGAACCCAGATTGAGGTGCTGATTGAGCAGCACCTTTTATTGTCGAAATGCGCAGTGTCTAGCAGTGCTGTTGCGTGAATTTTACCCAGACTTATACAGTACGATCTTGAATGGTGTCTAGTTCTTGTTGCACATGGACATTGACTAGTTGTTCTGAACATTATGCAAACTTCATTGAATATCCTCACTTCTGTTCATTTGGACTCAATGGGCTGAATAGCCTTCTTCCACACTGTATGGATTCGATGATGATAAACTGGAGCTTCCTTGGCTGAGAAAGCTACCCTAAAGATCTCCTGCAGATGTGTGTGTGTGTGTGTATGTGCGTCTATGTATGTTGATTGTGTTCAGTTTAGATGGTGCTTTGACTTACTTCCCTCCCTCTGTCCCTCGTAAACTGAATCCCTGATGATTTCCACCCTCCATTTCCACCTGTACAGTGGTGTGAAGAGATAAGCAGAGACTGACTGCAACAGAATGGACAGAAATGAAAGGACCCTTCCTCAGTGCTCATGTCAGGGGGGATATTATAACACTTTAAACACCACAGAGACTGTCAGACTTACCCCACGCGGATACACACAGACGCACACTAATACAGAGACACAGAGACATTCACTAATACAGGGAACTAATACAGACATGGAGTGTCTGTCAGTATTTCCCTTGCTCCATGACAACATTGTAAATATTTCCCTCGCTCTGTCTGGTGTGCATCAGCATTTCAGTCTGTCTTTAGGGATTGTGTTAGTATTGCACTTGCTCACACCAGTGGGTGAGTCAGCATTTTTGTGTGGATTGTGACTGCAGGACAATTTCAATGTTCGCAGATACCGACCTGGAAAAATTGTAAAGAGTGTGAAGGTGCTGCATGCAGTAGAAAGAGTGGTGGTGCATGAGCCTTGTTCTGGGGTCGGTGTTATAACAGATATACTGTGAGTGTGAGGGAGCAGAGAAAATACGGTGACCCCTATCCCTACAGAGTGTGGAAGGTTATTGATGCTTGTCCTGGATTGATGGACATTTCTTCAGACCACAGGTACAGCACTGAGCTGGGTGGTGAGCTCAGACCATGCTCGGTGTGTCTGGTGGTGAGGCCCACTCTGGTAAGAGAAGGGTTACCCTCTGCACTAGCCCCTCCACCAGGACTTCCGTGCTCCTGTCGACACAACGTGGTGCAATTGCCCCTTATCTGCCATGCGCCAGGCAAACTGTGCAGGGCAGCTCCAACCTGAGAAAGCTCAGCCGTGTGCCCATTGGCCTTTATAAGATGGCACCAATGCTAGGGATCACGGAATGTCCAGGGACATCCGGGCG
>NW_025175220.1:0-1958 GCF_004010195.1 Chiloscyllium plagiosum | reverse complement strand
ATAGAGCATGAAGACATAATGCTGCATAGAGCATGACAACGCAATGCTGCATAGAGCATTAGAACAAAACACTGCATACAGTATGAGAACGCATTGCTGCATAGTGCATTAGAAGAAAACGCTGCATAGAGCAAGAGAAGAAACACTGCATAGAGCATGAGAAGACAACGCAGGATAGATCATGAATAGACAGCACTGCAGAAAGCAAAGAGAACACAATGTTGCATAGAGCATGAGAACACATCGCTGCATAAATCATGAGAACACAGTGACGCATACAGCATGAGAACGCAACACTGCACAGAGCATGAGAACACAATGCTGCATAGAGCATGAGGACATAATACTGCATAGAGCATGAGAACGCAGTGCTGCAGAGAGCATGAGGACATAATGCTGCAAAGAGCATAATGCAATGCTGCATAGAGAATGAGAACACAACGCTGCATAGAGCATGAAGACATAACGCATCATTAGGCATGAGAACGCAGTGCTGCATAGAGTATGAGGACATGAAGCTGCATAGAGCATGAGAACACGGTGCTACATGCAGCATGAGGGCATAATGCTGCATAGAGCATGAGAACACAATGCTGCATGTAGCATGAGAACACAACGATGCATAGAGCATGAGAACTCAATGTTACATAGAGCATGAGAACACATTGCAGCATAGACCATGAGAACACAGTGCTGCATAGTGCATGAGAATATGTTGCTGCAAACAGCATGAGGGCATAACGCTGCATAGAGCATAACACAATGCTGCATAGAGCATGAGGACCTAACGGTGCATCGAGCATGAGAACAAAACGCTGCATAAAGCATGAGAATACATTGCTGCATACAGCATGAGAACACATCGCTGCATAGAGCATGAGAACACAACACTGCATAGAGCATGAGAACACAATGCTGCATAAAACATGAGAACACAGTGCTGCATAGGGCATGAGAACACAATGCTGCATAAAGCATGAGAACATAATGCTGCATAGAACATGAGTACACAACGCTGCATAGAGCATGAGAACACAATGCTGCATAAACCATGAGAACACAGTGCTGCATAGAGCATGAGAACGCAACACTGCATATAGCATGAGAAAACATTGATGCATAGAGCATGAGGACATAATGCTGCATAGAGCATGAGAACACAATGCTGCATCGACCATGAGAACAAAATGCTGCATCGACCATGAGAACAAAATGCTGCATAGCGCATGGGAACACAATGCTGCATAGAGCTTGAGAATACAATGATGCTTAGAGCATGAGAACACAATGCTGCATAGAGCCTGAGAGCACAATGCTGCACAGAGCATGAGAACACAGTGCTCTATAGAGAATGAGAACACAACCCTGCATAGAGCATGAGAACATAATGCTGCATATAGCATGAAAACATAACGCTGCATAGAACATGGGAACACAGTGCAGCATACAGCATGAGGACACAATGTTGCCAACAACATTAGAACAGAACACTGGATCGAGCATGAGGACACACTGCAGCAAACAGCATCATGACATAACGCTGCATCGAGAATGAGGACATAATGCTGCATAGAGAATGAGAATACAACAATGCATATAGCTTGAGAATACAATGCTGCACAAGCATGAGAAGACAACTCTGCATAGAGAATGAGAAGACAACGCGGCATAGAGCATGAGAAGGCAACGCTGCAGAGTGCATGAGAACATAATGCTGCCTACAGCATGAGAACCACAACGCTGCAATGAGCATGACAACACAATGCGGCATCCAGCAGGAGAACACAGTGCTGCATCGACCATGAGAACATAATGCTGCATAAAGCATGAGAACACAATGTTGCAAAGAGCATGAGAACACAACGCTGCTTGGAGCGTGAGACGACAACGCTGCATAGAGCATGAGAAGCCAATGCTGCATTGAACATGAGAACAAAGTGCTGCATACAGCATGAGAA
>NW_025175219.1:0-1958 GCF_004010195.1 Chiloscyllium plagiosum | reverse complement strand
TTCTTCCTCTGTTCCAAGTGCCCAGCCCAAATCCACTAAACTAACTTTTATGGAGGAGTTTAATGCTGTTGATCCCTGGCGGTTCTTTAATCCCTCTAAAAAGGATTTTTTTTTGCATGTCCACCACACTTTTCCGTGTATTGATTTTTCCTGGTGGATGACAGACTGCTCACATCCATTTCTGGTTGCCAATGTGATTCCATTGTTTTATCAGACCATGCATCTGTCTCTATGAATATTTGTTTTCAGAAATTTCTTAATACATGCTCACAATGGTGTCTCAATACACACTTTCTCTCAGAGGAAGAGTTTGTTAATTTTGTCTTCAGCAGATCGATTTTCCAAAATAAATGAACAGCGCCCCATCTAGTACAGCTTCCATGCTGTGGGAAACCCTGAAGGCATTAACCAGGGGTGAAATAATTTCTAATGCAGAACATAAGAATAGATTTAGGAAAGAGAGATTGGCATGGTTAGCAGGGTGGCTGTCGCTATTAGACTCTCTTTATGCAATCTCTGAGTCTTTAGAAATATCTCAAGAATGCATATCCCCTCCAGGCCGAGGATGATGTTGTAATGTCACAATACACCACCAAGCTTTTACTTCACTCTCGGTCTATATTTTATGAACAAGGAGATGGAACTCAGAAATTGTTAGCACATCAGTTGCACCAAATGTCCTCATCTCAAGTAATCCCATTAATTAAGGCTAATTTAAGTATCCTGTCAGATCCATTAGAAATCAACAAGTCATTGAAGGAATTTTACATTTCACGTTGTTCATCTGGATGTTACTCTGCTACAGCAGATTTTGATCCTTTTATGATAAGATTAACATTCCTACAATTGATCAAAATGTGGCAAAGGAATTGGACCAACCAATCACAGCAAGAGAACTTGAGGCTGCGGCTCGATCACTACAAAGTGGGAAAAGTCCTGGAACCGACGGTTTTCCGGTCAGGTTTAATAAAATATTTCGGAAGAAGCTGGCTCTGCTTTTGGTAGATATGTTTGTTGAAGCATTTAATTCAGGCTGTCTTCCTCAAACCTTAACTCAGGCATCAATTTCTTTGCTTTTAAAGAAAGGCAAAGATCCCTGACTGTGTAGTTGATATCGTCCTATAAGTCTGCTCAATGTTGACTTTAAATTATTGTCAAAGTTATTGGCCCACCGTTTGGAAACCATCCTTCCATCTATTATATTCTTGGATCAAACTGGATTTATTCACAACAGGCACTCCTTTTTTAATCTTAGCCGGGTAATTGAACATTGTTTATAATTCTTCCCCATCCACCTTCTCTGTGGCTTTGATATCTTTAGATGCTGAAAAAGCCTTTGATAGAGTGGAATGGAATTAACTTTTTTTTTATTTGGGAGAAATTTGACTTTGGGGAAAAATGTATTTCTGGGATCAAACTACTCTATGCATCACCACAGGCCTCTGTTGGGACCAATGACAGGAATTCTGATTATTTCTACCTTTATTGTTCCACTAGACAAGGTTGTTCTTTAAGTCCACAGATGTTTGCTGGTGTAATTGAACCGCTGTCTATTGCTCCACAGACCCCTCCTGATTTCTCTGACATTACTAGAAATGGGGTGGAGTTGAAGGTTGCCCTCTATGCAGGTGACCATTTGCTATTTATCTCCAACTTATCTCTCTCCATTCCCACCACACTCTCAATTTTAGAATCTTTCAGTAAGATTCCTGGGTATAATTTGAATTTTAGCAAAACTGAGATATTTGCTACCAATAAGCTTGCCAGTGAATACCCACTTGATAATTTACCATTTAAAATCGCCAACTTTGGTTTTGTTTATCTTGGTGTACACGTGGCAGATACACAAGGCAATTTGGACAGGAAACATTTTGAACCATTACTGGTACAAATTAAATGAGACTTTGAACGATGGTCTCTCCTTCATTTGTCTGTTGCTGCTAGAATTAATTCCATTA
>NW_025175218.1:0-1958 GCF_004010195.1 Chiloscyllium plagiosum | reverse complement strand
AGAATCTGTCAGACAGGAAGGTAGTGCGTGGTGGTCAAGTCATTGACTCTTCATGTAGAGGTACAGATAATAATCTGTTGATGTCTCATGAAGCAAGTTGATGGAATTTGAAAGAAACCATCATTATTTGTAATATACAGAAGCCCATCTGCTTACGTCATGTCCTTTCGAGAAGAATCTGTTGATGTCTCATGAAGCAGGTTGATGGAATTTAAAAGAAACCATCATTATTTGTAATATTCAGAAGTCCATCTGCTTGCGTCATGTCCTTTCGAGAAGGCAATGGTTTATCCTTCCTTGGTCATGTCTCCGTGTAACTGCAAACCCACAGCAATGTGGTTTACTTTTTATTGTCCAGTGGAAAAGCTGAATCAGCCACTCAGTTCATGATAGGGATACCATGCTGGTCTGACCAGGGCTTCATATGCCTCGTGAAGAAGAAGAAAAGTAAAGATAACTCCCTCCTACTTCCTGTTTCCCATTTTGCTACTGCTCATTTCCATCAGGTCGGCGACTATTCCTTATTTTAGGTGTTTTCCATCTCATTGAGTCTGTCCCCGAGAGTGATGTCCATCTCGATAGGCACCCCTGGTGCTGGTTTTATTGACACTGGCATACAGAATAAGGAAGATGTAAATTAGGCATCAGTGGCAATATATAGACAATGATGCTTTTTACGCCTTTAGAAAGAAGTGGAAACGGCGAAGTGAGGGAAAGTAATTAATGTAATCATCCCTGAGAGTTTTGTTGAGTCAGTATTTGGGGTATCGTCTACAAATTTTCTCTCCTTTATAAGGAATGATCTTCTTACCACAGAGAGAGTTCAAAGGAATTGCACCAAACTAATCCCTGGAATGATGGTACCATGAGGAGTGATTGAAGATTAATCTGTCGCACTGTGGGAGAATAAGATGGGATTGTATTGGAACTTCAGGGGGATGGACAATCACACATATTGTTCTAAATAGATACTGATACGGTGATGGATCCCACGGCCTCTTTTTTTAACTAACTTTACGAAATTCTAGATACTTTTACCCCCCAACCACCCCCACTCCCCATATCAATGAGAGAGCAGAAAATCCAGACTTTGAATAAAAACTCCACATATGAATGCAGTGTATTTGGTGTGTGATCCTGCACTGAACGCCATTTTATTTACAATCCCAATATCAGCTACAATGCCTTCAATCTAAAACAGTTAACTATTCCCACCAGCTTCTGACTCCCACGGAGAACCTGGGTCTGCCTTTTCGGAGATGGAAGATGTCTCCTTGAGACTTGACAGAAAATATCTCGCTTCCCTCCTCAATGCCAGCAAACCACGTTAAAGTAGCAACTGTTCCACAGACAAAGGAGCCACGATGAACATCATGATCTACTCCTGTGATTTGTCATGCTGGAGCATCAGTGACATCCTCCTGTTCCTGTATAAGCCTTTGCGAGGCTGAATGGCCTCTTCCTGGTCCCGTGAAACAGTTTCTGGAGACTTTTTGGGCTCCAGCTGTTCCTATTTAACAGTTCGATGTGCTGTCCAGACCCCTCCTCTTCCTATGTAACAGGCAGGAATATTGAACTTATTGCCACTCTTCCTGTTCAGTAGGTTTGATGGACTGAATGCTAGCTCATATTCGTATGTGACCAGGTTGAGATGCTGAATGAGCTCCTCTTTTAACTATGGAAATGTGCAATGTCTGGCCCTGCTGTTACATAAATGTTACCATATTTTAACAGCACGAACTGGAATGCTGTCCGGTTCTTGCTGCACATGGACATAGACTGCTTCAGGAGCTGAGGGGGGAAAATGTTCTGAACATTGTGTGATCTTCAGTGATCATCCCCATTTCTGATGTAATGATGGGGAAGGACATTTATGACGCAGCTGAAGATGATTGTGTGGAGGAAGTCACCCTGAGGATCTCCTATAGGGATGTCCCGGGACGGAAAGGATTAATGTC
>NW_025175217.1:0-1958 GCF_004010195.1 Chiloscyllium plagiosum | reverse complement strand
ACACACATTCTCACAAACGCACACTCTCACAAGCATACACTCTCAAAAACATATTCATGCATCTCCTCACACACACACTCGCAAACACGCAGACTCTCACAAACACACGTGTATACTCTCAAACACAAACACACATACACACTCTCACAACACACACACATACATGGAAGAGCCATGAAAACCTGCAGAGCAGATGGATTGCTAACTCCTGAAAAAGAAATGATAACTCATGTTGTGAAGTACCACATTCTCTGTGTGTGTGTTTGTGTGTCTGTGTTTGTGGGAATGGGAGTTTGTGAGAGTATGCAAACCACTCTGTAAGGATTCAATGACATGACCAAAACTGAGTTGGTATCTTCCAAGTTATCACTAACTGAACCAGTCTCTGTTCATACATCAGTCCTGCCATCCCAGGGATCAGTCTGATAAACGTTTATTGCATTCTCTCCATTAGAAGAACATCCTTCCTCAGATAAGGAGACCAAAACTCTACACAATACTCAATAGCTGATAGGGAACAACTCTCTCAGGATCAGTTCCACCTCTGAAGTGTTTTTTTCCTATTTTGTTTTTAAAATTTAAATCCTCCTCCTTCACTCCATGGTCCTCACTTGAACAAATGGCACTACTTACAAGTAGTGTCCTATCACATTAAGTGCAGAGTTGGTTTAAGAGTTGAATATGCAGATGTGCCAAGAACTAGGATGTTGTCACATGACCAACTCTGTGCTGCGGCTTCCTGAACCAAGGACATATTTAGGTATTACTGTGTTTTGTACAGGTTCATTCAGCTGTGAATAAAAATACAAGAGGTCTTGAAGTAAATGGAATTCACATTCCTCATTGGTGGTACAAGGAATCACTGCAGACTTTATCTTCTGAGTTGCTTAGTCAGATTTTGGTTTCTTTTAGCTGTCCGGTCATCACTCTTTCTTTATTCTATCACTTGCAGAAGGGTGAGCACTGTGAAGCGGGTAGCAATGGAGAGGAGTGGGTGGAGAGGGTATACAGAGGAGGAAGGCAGTGACATTGGTGGCTTACTGATCGAGAGGAATGGAGGTTGTGGGAGTTTAAGGCTTCTGACAACTGTGTAAGCTACGAGCAAAACTGCCTCAAGGCAAGATAGTCAAAGGAAGAACCTAGTGCGTTACTGACACCATGTGGATGTTGATTGTAAATATTCCCTTCCTGTCTCCGCATGTTGGATCCGAAATGTTGCCTTAGCCCATGTGGTTGCCAATGGCGTTACCCACTCCTGTTCACAAACTACCCCCGACACCCCCCATTAGTGAGTACCAGAAACCTAACTTCAACACGACAACCTTCACAAAGATCAAACCCCTGCTCACACATTATCCACGTATACACAGCTTCCTGACTGTAGAGGGAACTGGTGTGATATTTCCCCTCCCTAGCCCTGAAATCTGAAGCACATTTCCCTCCAATAGTGGGGGAGCATCAAAACAGTTGGAGGAAGGGAAGGGGAGGGGGGGAGGAGGAGGAGGAGGTAAGGGCTAGTATTATCTGCCAGCATCAGATGTTGGACCAGCCAAGAAACAGATGCAGATGCTGGAAGTCTGAAACAACAACAGAAAGTGCTGGAGAAACTCAACAGGTCTGGCAGTGTAAGTGGAGACAGAAACAGAGTTAGCGCTCCAGGTTGGTGAACCTCATCACCACAACATTCTTTGATGTCTCCTTCACTTCCCTTCCTAACCTCCACCTCCACCATCCTCTGGATTCCCTTTCCCTACAGTCTTAAAGCATGGTTTGTTGCAACTTATTTTCTGCTTCATTCTTTGCCAGGAACTCAGAGCTCCTCATTCCTCCCATTCCTTCTCTCACGCTTCAGGGAGCCTCACCCTTGTTTCTCAGTCAGGGGCTGTGGAGTCAAGATCCAGTTCAGAGAGGTAAACCCAAACTCTATGAGGAGAAAGTGAGGTCTGCAGATGCTGGAG
>NW_025175216.1:0-1958 GCF_004010195.1 Chiloscyllium plagiosum | reverse complement strand
TAGAGGAGGGGAGAGTGGGAGAGATGCAAGAGGAAAGCCGAGGAGAGGGAGGGAGATGTGATGGGGTGGGCTGGGAGATAGACACAGCATGTCTGAGCCGATATCGGACGTGAGTTGAGGTCACCCTTCCGAAGCCGGGGGTGGATTTGGGGTCCATACCTGTGGCCAGTCCAGAAGTGCAGCGGTCATCTGTCCAGTTTGATTCCAGTCCCCATCGATCGCCTGTTGGACCAGAGAGAGGAGAAGGTGACTGCTTGGTCAGTGACAGCCAGTCTACTCCAGTTCACCAGAGCGCTGCACGGACTGGGGACCTGGTGGCATCCTCGACGTGTACGGCCTGTCCCAAATTGCCCCTGCAGCCTCGTGGCTGGGCCGGCTGTGGCTCGGGAGTCACGTGTAGCCTCGATCTGATAATGAGATGGCACACCCCACCCCTTCCCTGATGGACGTTAATGACTCCGATGGAGTTTTACACTCAACTATCCCCGAGACCGGCTTTCAATTCCGGACTGAAATCCCACTGGGGCTGGGAGTGGGTCTGTTGCACCATCCCCCTTCCCTCCCACTCCCCCCCACTCAGTGTGTGTCCCCCTGCGACTCAGGACCAATTAATTAAACATCCCGACAATGCAACGTTGAGTGACAGGGACAGCAGGAGGCCATTCAGCCCCCACCCCCCAGGCTGTTCCACAGGATCATGGCTGCTCCCACATTACTCTGGTTCACTTTCCTGATCCACGGCGGCACGGTGGCACAGTGGTTAGCACTGCTGCCTCACAGTGCCTGAGACCCGGGTTCAATTCCAGCCTCAGGTGACTGACTGTGTGGAGTTTGCACGTTCTCCCCGTGTCTGCGTGGGTTTCCTCCGGGTGCTCCGGTTTCCTCCCACAGTCCAAAGATGTGCAGGTTAGTTGAATTGGCCATGCTAAATTGCCCACAGTGTTAGGTAAGGGGTAAATGTAGGGGTATGGGTGGGTTGCGCTTCGGCGGGTCGGTGTGGACTTGTTGGGCCGCAGGGCCTGTTTCCACACTGTGAGTAATCTAATCTAATCTAATCTTGGCCGTGAACACATCCTTGGAGTTCCAACCCTCAGAGCTCCTGATGGGAGCTTAAATGTGCGTCCCTTTATTCCGAGGCTGTGCCTGGAGTTTCTCAGGAGGAGAGCCATCCGCTCCGAACGTCAAGCCCATTAAAGATCCGACATGCTTCAGTCAGATCAGCTCCATTTCTTCCGCCCTCTGGCGGGTACAGTCTCAACCTGTTCAACCCTTGCTCATTACACAATCCCTCCACGTCAGGGAGAGACGGAACCGTGTCGATGATAAGATTCTGATGACGACATTCCCTATTGCGTGGAAACAGGCCCTTCGGCCCAACAAGTCCATACTGACCCTCCGAAGAGTAACCCACCCAGACCCATTTCCCTCTGACTAATGCCCCTGACACGATGGGACAATTTAGCACGGCCAATCCACCCTGACCTGCACATCTTTGGACTGTGGGAGGAAACCCACGCAGACACGGGGAGAATGTGCAAACTCCACACAGTCGCCCCGAGGCTGGGATCGAACCTGGGCCCCAGGCGCTGGGACGCAGCAGTGCTAACCACTGAGCCACATGGAGTTAAGGACTCGGAATTGCCACGGAAACAGATTCTTTCACCGAGGAGGAGTGCTGGGGTGTAAAGGTGGGTGCTCCCAAATTATTCCCATCAGGAATCATTGCTCTCTCGGACTGCGTACTGCCCCCCACCTTGACAAGGTGGGGGTGAGCTGCCTTCTTGACCCGCTGCAGTCCATGTGCTGTGGATAGACCCACAATGCCCCTGAGGGAGGGAATCCCAGGATTCTGACCCAGGAAGGAACGGCCGATATATTTCCGAGTCGGGAGGGTGAGGGGCTCGGAGGGAATCTTGCAGGGGGATGGTGTTCCCATGTACCTGCTGCCCCTTGTCCTT
>NW_025175215.1:0-1958 GCF_004010195.1 Chiloscyllium plagiosum | reverse complement strand
CACCAGCAAATCACCCCACAAGGAGCTCAGTTCCTGCTCTGTTCAGGAGCAACCCATCTGGTCTATAGAGGTCACATCTCCCACAAAGTCATTCCCAATGTCCCAAGAATCTCAAACGCTCCCTCCTGGATCACCTTTCCAGCCTCAGATACACCCTGCCTTATCCTTTTGTTCCTATCCTCACTTGCATTGGTCACTGGGAGTAGTCCAGAGATTCAGAATTTTGAGCTCCTGTTGCTAATTGCCTCCAGAGCTCCCTAAAATCTGACTGCAGGACCACATCCCTTTTCTCCCTCTGTCACTGGGACCACGACTGCTGACTGTTCCCCCTCTCCCCTCAGGGTGGGAGACTTCACACCATCCTGGAATCCCATCTGCAGCTGCAGAAACACCTATCGATTGCACTCACTCTTGAATCTCCTCTCACTATCGCTCTTCCAGTCTTCCTTGTGCCTCCCTGTACAGCTGAGTCACCATGGTGCCATGGACTTGACTCTGGCTGCACTCCCCAGATGAACCATCATTCTCATCAGGATTCCAAACTGAATCCTGGTTGGACAGTGGGATGCACTCAGGGGATTCCTGTACGAGCTGCCTGATCCTTTTGGACTGTCTGCTGCTCCCCTATTCCCTCTCTCCCTGCATACTCTGAAGCTGCAGGGTGACCACATCTAGAAACGTGCTTTCCACGGCGCTCTCAGCCTCACGGACGCTCCGCACTGACACCGAAACCCAGAGCTCCAACTGCTGTCACTGACCACACTTCCTGAACTCATGGTATTCCAGGAGATGGGAAGCATCCTGAAGTTCCCACATGGAACAGGGTGCACACTCTCACCACTCCCTGGTTATCCCTTGATGAAGTTCTGATGACAAACAGCTTCAGCTGGGCTCAAATCCAGGCCTTTCTGTGTTCCAGGGTTTGGCAGAGTCTGTTCAAAAGACAATATGATAACAGAGCAGAATTAGGCCATTCGCCCCATCATGTCTGCTGTGCCGTTTGGTCATGGCTGATGTGTTTCTCACGACCATTCTCCTGCCTTCTTCCCATTATGTTTGATCGCCTTCCCAATCAGGAACCTATCAATGTCCGTCAGAAACACACATTGCCTTCACCTCCACAGCATGAGTTCCACAGATTAACCATCTTCTGGCAGAAGAAATTCCTCCTCATCTCAGTCCTAATGGATTATCCCTAAAGTCTGTGGCTGTGCCCTCTGGTCCATGTTTCTCTGATTGGTGGAAACATCTCACCCCCGCCCACTCTATCCAGGCCTCTCAGTATTCTGTAAGTTTCAATGTGATCTCCGCATGTCCTTAAGAACTCTATCAAGTACACATCCACAGTCCTCAATCTCTCCTCGACAGACCAGGCTGTCACCCCCAGGGTCATTCTCATAAACCTCCTCTGGATCTCCCCCAATGCAAGCACATCCCTCCTTAGATACATGTCCCAAAACTGTTCACAATATTCCAAATGCAGTCTGGCCAGAGTCTCATACAGCCTCAGCAGTACACACCTGCTCTTGTATTCTAACTCAGTTGAAATGAATGCTAACATTGCATTTGTCTTCCTAATTGCCAACTGAACCTACATATTAACCTTAAGTGAAATCAGAAAGAGGACTCCTAAGTCCCTTTATGTTTCAGAATTCCAAATTTCCCCATTTTGAAAACAGTTTGAGTCTCTACTCTTCCAACCCAAGGGCATAACCTCATACTTTCCCACTTTGTATTCCATCTGTCACTTCTTTGCCCATTCTCTGAGCCTTTCCAGTCCTTCTGCAGCCTCCCTGCTTCCTCAACTCTCCCTGTCCCTCCCCTCATCTTTGTGTCATCAGCAAATTTAGCAACAATGCCCTCAGTTCCTTTTCCCAGATCGTTAATATATAATTAATTGTTACGTGAATAGCTGAGGTCCCAATACTGCCCCCTGCTGAACTGCATGAGGCACCAGC
>NW_025175214.1:0-1958 GCF_004010195.1 Chiloscyllium plagiosum | reverse complement strand
CATAACCCTTGCTATTTAGAACATGGAATAGCAGATTCCAGTACAAGCCCTTCAGCCCTCAATATTGTGCTGACCTTTTAGCCTACTCTGAAGATGAAACGAACCTACATACCTTACATTTTACTATAATTGATGTGCCTATCCAACAGTTGCTTAGATGTCTTTAATGTGTCTGAATCTACTACCATGGCTGGCAGTCCATTCCACGCACCCACCACACTCTGTGTAAATAACGTACCAGTCCCTTCCATGCCGACAGGATATCCCAACCCAATCTAGTACTACCTGCCAGCACCTGGCCCATATCCCTCTGATATCTAAGCTGAACCTTCCGTCAATTACCTTAAACCTATGTCCCCTTGTGATAGCCATTTCGCCATGGGAAGTAGTCTCTGGTTATCCACTCTATCCTGCCTCTCTTTCCCTTGTACGCCGCTATAATGTCACCATTCTCCTCCTTCGCTCTGATCAGAAACGTCCTAGCTTCCACAAACTACCTTCTATGGACATGCCCTCTAGTCCAGGTAGCATCCTGCTAAATCTCCTCTACACTGTCTTTAAAGCTTCCACGTCCTTCCTATAATGAAGCGAACAGAACTGTTCACAGTATTCGAAGTGTGGTCCAACTGGGGTTCTGCCGAGCTGCAGCAAAATCTCGCATCTCCTAAACTCAATCCCCCTGCTAATGAAAGCCAACACACCATCCGCCTTCTTAACAGCCTGTCAACTTGGGTGGTAACCTGAGGGACACAGTATCCCTTTGTTCCTGCACGCTGCTAAGACTCCTGCCTTTAACCACGTAAAGGTTTTCTGTAGAATCCTCCAATCTAAAACTACCCCTATCTTTGTAAGTTCCTCCAGTCCCAACAACACTCATAAACTGTGAAACCTCCTCAAGTCCATGTATTCCTAATGTCTGCAAAATCCTCCCGTCCTGATGTCCCTCCATATCTCTGTAACCCCCCATCATCCTCCAGTGCCCTTCTGGGGAACACTGCAGAGGAAGGAGGAGTTGGAGAGTCTGGGCCATGTTACGAGGTATGAAGGGCTGCAGAACCTGCAGGATGGTACAAATGTAGGAAGGGACTTGGGACCTGCAGAAGGTAAAGGTTCCGGGATTCATTGAACCTGCAGGATGGGACAGGGGATAGCTTGTGGAACCTGGAGGATATTATGATTTGAACCACAGGTAATTTTTGATTGGACCATTCAGCCGATCTTACAGTCATAGAGATGTACAGCATGGAAACAGACCCTTCATTCCAACCCAGCCATGCCGACAGGATATTCCAACCCAATCTAGTCCCACCTGCCCATACCTGCCCTATCTCCCTCCAAACCCTTTCTATTCATATATCCATTCAAATGCTTCTTAAATGTTGCAATTGTACCATCTGTAAGATTGGCTGAAGGATCCAATCAAAAATTACCTGTGGATCAAATCATAACATTCTCCAGGTTCCACAACCCATTCATGGTCCCATCCTGCAGATCAGATGTCCCACCCCAATGTAGTCCCACCTGCTAGCACCCGGCCCATCTCCTTCTAAACCCTTCCTATTCATATACCCATCCAGATGCCTTTTAACTGTTGCAATTGTACTAGCTTCCACAACTTCCTCTGGCAGCTTATTCCATATATGTGGTATCCTGTGGTGTGAAAAAGTTGCCTCTTAGTTCTCTTTTGTATCTTTCTACTCTCACCCTAAACCTCGCCCTCTAATTCTGGACTCGCATACCCCAGGAGAAAGACTTTGTCTATTTACTCTATCCATGCCCCTCTTGATTTTATAAACCTCTATAAGGTCAACCTCAGCCTCCGACTCTACAGGAAAAACAACCATCACCTGTTCAAATTCTCCTTATAGCTCATTCCTGGCAATATCCTTGTAAATCTTTTCTGAACCCTTTCAAGTTTCACAATAATCCTTCCGATATGAAGTAGAATAGAGTTGCAT
>NW_025175213.1:0-1958 GCF_004010195.1 Chiloscyllium plagiosum | reverse complement strand
CTGTCCCTAACTCTCTCTTCCGTCCCTCGTCCCTTTTGACTGAGGCATTTCACAATCTAACATATACTTTCACGTTGACACCATCGAGTCTATGCCATTGCACTCACTGTTGCTGGGTGACCATACCCCAATCTCTTCATTGGCACCTTTAAATCATTCGATCTGTTTGGATATCGTGGCTGTGAGATCAATTCTCTTTTAGCAGTTTTTACTGACATGGACCAGAGATTATTGGAGCGTGAGGCTCAATAAAAGGGCATCGGGAATAACTGGGGAAAGGAGACTCTATTGGAAAAGATCCCCCATGAGGGCTTTCTGGGATAGCCCTGTCTTATTATGGCTGGACTGTTGACACAGCAAAGCCAGGTAATGTTCTTGGGAGACGGGTTCTATTCCCACCACACTACGACGATAGTACTATATGAATGCAATAAATGCCTAGAATTAAGAATCCGTTGTCTGAAAAACCCATCTGTTGCACTTGAGGGAAGGAAACTACCGTCCTTATCTGGTCTGGCTTCCACGTGACTCCAGACTGGAAGGCAATAAATGCTGCAGAGCCACACCTGATGCTGTTACAGAATGGAAAAATGTTCATTCGGCTCATTCCTGAAAAAGGGCTTATGCCCGAAACGTCGATTCTCCTGTTCCCTGGATGCTGCCTGACCTGCTGCGCTTTTCCAGCAACACATTTCCAGCTCATTGCTAGAATTGTCCAGGGATGTGATCGCACTGGGAAAGTTGCAGGAGAGATTCACTCGGCTGAAGAGTTTCAGTCATGAAGGGAGACAGGACAAACTGGGATTGTTTGTCCCCGTGCAGAGAAGTTTGTGAGGGGTATGGAAAAGGTAGACTGAAAAAAGCGTTTCCCATCGATGGAAAGAACGATCACAGGGGGCCAGAAATTTAATGAGAAAGACAGAAAGGTTTAAGTAGATGTATAGAAAAGTGGTATAGGCCGGCGGGTGTTCGAATTTGGAACACACTGTCTGTAAGGGTCAGAGAGGCAGCAACCCTTATAACTTGAAGAAATATTCAGATGTGAATATGTTCTCCCAATACCTATAAGGCTATGGGCTAAACGATTCGGGTTTTTAAGCAGTTGGTTTTGACAAATGCAACCACAACGGGCTGAAGTATCTCCTTTGAAACTGTTGTCCTCGGTAGTATAGTGGTTAGTCTCGCTGTAAGTTATGCGGGAGATAGGAGCTCAATTCCTCGCTGGGGCACTGTAAATGCTTTAGAACTATCGCTCTGTTTCCAAGTGCGGGCTATTAACGCCTGTCCTTCCATTCAGTGCTGTCTGAATCAGCGTGGGGAAGGACGGCAGCTCCCGGCGAGACAGAGTGTCAGTGAAAGTGCAAACACGTGACTTCTGCAACCCGCACCTTGTGTCTGTACTGGAATCTAAACCATTCAATAGAAAGAAGAAGGAAGCTGAAGAAGAAACAAGGTAAACAAATTCAGATGGGAGCACAGAAACATTTTCCGCAGCATCATGAGGAAAACTGACAAACTGCTCTGAGAAAGAGTTTGTCTTTCAGAACTATTAGTTCACAGAGATGTTTTTGTTCCACTTTAAGCCCTTAAGAAATTGAATAACAATTTAACTAAAGACTTGAAATGTTAGAACACACCAGGCGATGAGTCACGTGCTAGAAACCGTGTTTACAAGGAAGATGTTTAATGACTGATAATGATGCAATAGGCTGAAGGGCCTCTAGCCACGCTTTGAAAAACTCAAATACTGACATTTTTCAACTGAACCATAAAGGCAAAATCAAAGTCATCAAGAAATGTTGCAAAAATTGCATATGTCTTCCTTGGTGCGCAAGTGCTGAAATTCAGCTCTCTCACTGCTATTTCCCAATGTTGATTTCCAGTCAGGAAAAAATATTTGTTGCTCATTATGAAAATATTAAATGAAACATGAGTTCCTGACATTACAAAACAGAAAA
>NW_025175212.1:0-1958 GCF_004010195.1 Chiloscyllium plagiosum | reverse complement strand
AGCTGATTTAGAGGTCGCCACATTCCATGTGGTGGGAATCCCATAATGCTGTGAGGGAGGAAGCTCAAGGACTTTAACCCATTGACACCGAAGGAAAGGGGATCTCAATCCATTCAGGGTGATGAGTGGCTCAGTGGCTAACTTGCTGTCTCCGAGGCACTTTTCAGACGTCTGATGGAATACTTTACACTTGCCTGAGTGGGTGCAGCTCAAATGACATTAAAGATGCTCGAGAATATGCAGCACTACGCTGCCTGCAGCATGGGCATCACGTCCACAAACATCCACTGCCTCCAGCATTGACGCTCATTTAAAAAATACCGTGCAAGGACTGTAACAAACACTACATTGGACAAATAGACCTAGCTACTAGGATCCCTGAACATCAATTAGCCACAAAACGACTTGACCCTCTCTCAGTAGTATTCTTACATACAGACGATGAATGACACCATGTCGGCTGGGACAACACATCCATCCTAGGACAAGCCATACAGAGAAATGCACGAGAGTTCCTAGAAGCATGGCATTCCAAACAGAACTCTATCAGCAAACGCATGGAGTTAGACCCCATCTACCACACCCTGAAAAAAGAACAGGAACTGATTCGACTACAGGAAAAAAATATCACCACAGGAAATGACATTACCAACCCAAAGAAACTCAAGCATATAAATAGAGAGCAGGAATTATCAGCAGTGCTTCGCCTGGAGTCCCACTGAAGATGTCCCACAAAGCGTTCGATAAGGTTCCCCACAGTAGACTATTATACAAATTGCGGAGGAATGGGATTGCGGGAGACACAGCAGTTTGGATCAGTAATTGGCTTGCTGAAATACAAAAAGTGGGTCGTAGTTGCTGGAACATGTTCATCTTGGTGCCCAGTTAATAGCGGCATACCGTAAGGGTCGGTGTTGGGTCCACTGCTGTTTGTCATTTTTATAAATGACCTGGACGAGGGCTTAGATGGGTGGGTTAGTAAATTTGCGGACGACCCTAAGGTCGGTGGAGTTGTGGAGAGAGACGAAGGATGTAGAAGGTTGCAGAGAGGCATAGATAGGGTCCAGAGCTGTGCTGAGACGTGGCAAATGGAGTTTAATGTGGACAAATTTGAGGTGATACATTTTGGACGATGTAATCGGAATGGAAAGTACTGGGCTAATGGTAGGATTCTTGGGAGTGCAGATGAACAGAGAGATCTCGGTGTCCATGCACAAGATCCCTGAAAGTTGCCACCCAGATTAACAGGGTTCTTGAGAAGGTATACAGTGTTTTGGCCTTTTTTAATAGAGGGATTGAGTTCCGGAACCAGGAGGTTATGCTGAAACTGTACAAAGCTCTGGTACGGCCACACTTGGAGTATTGTGTACAGTTCTGGTCACCGCATTATAAGTAGGATGTGGAAGCTTTGGAAAGGGTGCAGAGGAGATTTACTAGGATATTGCCTGGTATGGAAGGAATGTCTTCCGAGGAATGCCTGAGGGCCTTGAGGCGGTTCTCGTTAGAGAGAAGAAGTTTGAGAGGTGACTTAATAGAGACATACAAGATAATCTGAGGGTTAGAAATGGTGGACAGGGAGAGCTCTTTTCCACGTATGGGGACGGCAAACACGAGGGGACACAACTTTAAAGTGAGGGGAAATAGGTATAAGACAGATGTCAGAGGTAGTTTCTTTACTCAGAGTGTAGTAAGGGTATGGAATGTTTTGCCTGCAACGGTAGTAGATTCGCCAAGTTTAAGCGCATTTCAGTCGTCATTGAATAAGCATATGGACGTACATGGAATAGTGTAGGTGGGATGGGCTTCAGATTAGTATGACAGGGCGGCGCAAATTCGAGGGCCGAAGGGCCTGTACTGCGCTGTAATGTTCTATGTTCTATGTTACCGAATAGAATGACGACACGACTGGTAATGAACATTCCAATTCAGCGAGCACACCTACATTAGTGTATATCAAT
>NW_025175211.1:0-1958 GCF_004010195.1 Chiloscyllium plagiosum | reverse complement strand
CCTAATACAGCACTGCTCTGCCTGATACGGCACCGCTCTGCCTGATACGGCACTGCTCTGACTGATACGACACTGCTCTGCCTGATACCGCACTGCTCTGCCTGATACCGCACTGCCTTGCCTGATATAGCACTGCTCTGCTTGATATGGCACTGTTCTGCCTGATACCGCACTGCTCTGCCTGATACCGCACTGCTCTGCCTGAAACCACACTGCTCTGACTGGTACGGCACTGCTCTGCCTGATACCGCACTGCTCTGCCCAGTTCGGCACTGCTCTGCATGATACGGCACAGCTCTGCTTGATATCGCACAGGTCTGCCTGATACCGCACTGCTCTGCCTGATACGGCACTGCTCTGCCTGATACCGCACTGCTCTGCCTAATACAGCACTGCTCTGCCTGATACGGCACTGCTCTGCCTGATACGGCACTGCTCTGCCTGATACGGCACTGCTTTGCCTGATACAGCACTGCTCTGCCTGATACGGCACTGCTCTGCCTGATACCGCACTGCTCTGCCTGATACGGCACTGCTCTGCCTGATACCGCACTGCTCTGCCTGATACGGCACTGCTCTGCCTGATACAGCACTGCCTTGCCTGATACTGCACTGCTCTGCCTGATACCGCACTGCTCTGCCTGATACAGCACGGCCTTGCCTGATACCGCACTGCTCTGTCTGATACGGCACTGCTCTGCTTGATATGGCACTGGTCTACCTGATACCGCACTGCTCTGACTGGTACGGCACTGCTCTGCCTGATACCGCACTACTCTGCCTGATACCGCACTGCTCTGCCCAGTTCGGCACTGCTCTGCCTGATACGGCACTGCTCCACGTGTTACGGCACTGCTCTGCCTGGTACGGCACTGCTCTGCCTGATACGGCACTGCTCTGCCTGATACCGCACTGCTCTGCCAGTTACCGCAATGATCTGCCTGATACCACACTGCTCTGCCCCGTACGGCACTGCTCTGCCTGATACCGCACTGCTCTGCCTGATACGGCACTGCTCTGCCTGATACCACACTGCTTTGCCTGATACTGCACTGCTCTGCCTGATACGGTACTGCTCTGCCTGATACCGCACTGCTCTGCCTGATACCGCACTGCTCTGCCTGATACCGTACTGCTCTGCCTGATACCACACTGCTCTGCCCGATACGGCACTGCTCTGCCCGGTACGGCACTGCTCTGCCTGGTACGGCATTGCTCTGCCTGATACCGCACTGCTCTGCCTGATACCGCACTGCTCTGCCTGATACCGCACTGCTGTGCCTGATACGGCACTGCTCTGCCTGATACCGCACTGCTCTGCCCATTACGGCACTGCTCTGCCTGATACTGCACTGCTCTGCCTGATACCGCACTGCTCTGCCTGATACGGCACTGCTCTGCCTGATACGGCACTGCTCTGCCCATTACGGCACTGCTCTGCCTGATACTGCACTGCTTTGCCTGATACGGCACTGCTCTGCCTGTATGGTATTGCTCTGCCTGATACCGCGCTGCTCTGCCTGATCCTGCACTGCTCTGCGTGATATGGTACTTCTCTGCCTGATACTGCCCGCACTGCTCTGCCTGATATGGCACTGCTCTGCCTGATACCGCACTGCTCTGCCTGATACCGCACTGCTCTGCCTGATACCGCAATGCTCAGCCTGATACGGCACTGCTCTGCCTGATACCGTACTGCTCTGCATGATACCGCACTGTTCTGCCTGGTACAGCACTGTTCTGCTTGGTACGGCACTGCTATGCCTGATACCACACTGCTCTGCCTAATACGGCATTGCTCTGCCCGGTACGGCACTGCTCTGTCTGATACTGTACTGCTCTCCCTGATACAGCACTGCTCTGCCTGATACTGCACTGCTCTGCCTGATACGGCACTGCTCTGCCTGATACGGCACTGCTCTGACTGATACTGCAATGCTCAGCCTGATACGGCACTG
>NW_025175210.1:0-1958 GCF_004010195.1 Chiloscyllium plagiosum | reverse complement strand
GACGTACTGAGGAAGCACAATCTGAGGTACTGAGCGAGAACTATCTGAGGTATTGAGGTAGCACTTTCTGAGGTATTGAGGGAGCACTTTCTGATGTATTGAGTGAGCACTTTCTGAGGTACTGAGGGTGCACTTTCTGAATTATTGAGGGAGCACTATCTGAGGTATTGAGGGAGCACTATCTTAGGTATTGAGGGAGTACTTTCTGAGGCATTGAGGGAGACCTATCTGATGTATTGAGGGAGAATTATCTGAGGTATTGAGGGAGCACTTTATGAGGTATTGAGGGAGCACTTTCAGAGGCATTGAGGGAGCACTTTCTGAGGTACTGAGGGAGCACTTACTGAGGTATTGAGGGAGCACTGTCTGAGGTACTGAGGGAGCACTTTCTGACGTACTGAGGAAGCACAATCTGAGGTACTGAGGAAGAACTATCTGAGGTATTGAGGTAGCACTTTCTTAGGTATTGAGGGAGCACTTTCTGAGGTATTGAGGGAGCACTTTCGGAGGTTCTGAGGGAGCACTTTCAGAGGCATTGAGGGAGGACTATCTGAGGTATTGAGGGAGCACTTTCTGAGGTACTGAGGGAGCGCTTTCTGAGGTATTGAGGGAGCGCTTTCTCAGGTATTGAGGGAGCACCTTCAGAGGCATTGAGGGAGCCCTAACTGAGGTACCGAGGGTGCACTTACTGAAGTATTGAGGGAGCACTGTCTGAGGTACTGAAGGAGCACTTTCTGACGTACTGAGGAAGCACAATCTGAGGTACTGAGGGAGAACTATCTGAGGTATTGAGGTAGCACTTTGTGAGGAATTGAGGGAGCACTTTCTGCTGTATTGAGGGAGCACTTTCTGAGGTACTGAGGGAGCACTTTCTGAGGTATTGTGGGAGCACTATCTGAGGTATTGAGAGAGAACTATCTGAATTATTGAGGGAGCACTTTCTGAATTATTGAGGGAGCACTGCCTGAGGTATTGAGGAAGCACTATCTGAGATAATGAGGGAGCACTTTCAGAGGTATTGAGGGAACACTATCTGAGGTAGTGAGGGAGAACTATCTGAAAAATTGTGGGAGCACTTTTTGAGGTACTGGGGGAGCACTTTCCGATGTACTCAGGGAGAACTTGCTGAGGGATTGAGGGAGCACTGTCTGAGGTACTGAGGGATCACTTTCTGACACACTGAAGAAGCACTATATGAGGTATTGAGGGAGCACTATCTGAGGTATTGAGGGAGAACTATCTGAAATATTGAGGGAGCACCTACTGATGTATTGAGGGAGCACTATCTGAGGTATTGAGGGAGCACTTTCTGAGGTATTGAGGGAGAACTATCTGATGTATTGAAGGAGAAATATCTCAGGTATTGATGGAGCACTTTCTCAGGTATTGAGGGAGCACCTTCAGAGGCATTTAGGGAGCCCTATCTGAGGTACCGAGGGTGCACTTACTGAGGTATTGAGGGCGCACTGTCTGAGGGACTGAGGGAGCACTTGCTGACGCACTTAATAAGCACGATCTGAGGTACTGAGGGAGAACTATCTGAGGTATTGAGGGAGCACTTTCTGGGGTATTGAGGGAGCACTTTCAGTGGCATTAAGGGAGCACTTTCTGATGTATTGAGGGAGCTCTTTCATAGGCATTGAGGGAGCACTTTCTGAGTTACTGAGAGAGCACTGTCTGAGGTACTGTGGGAGCACTTTCTGAGGTACTGTGAAAGCACAATCTGAGGTACTGAGGGAGAAATATCTGAGGTATTGAGGTCGCACTTTCTGAGCTATTGAGGGAGCACTTTCGGAGGTATTTAGTGAGCACGAGCTGAGGTATTGAGGGAGCACTTTCTGAGATACTGTGGAGCACTTTCTGAGGTATTCAGGGAGCACTTTCTGAGGTACTGAGGGAGCACTTTTTGAGGTACTGATGGAAACTATCTGAGGTACTGAGGGAGCACATTCTGAGGT
>NW_025175209.1:0-1958 GCF_004010195.1 Chiloscyllium plagiosum | reverse complement strand
CACACTCTCTCACTCTGTAGGAAGAGGCAGTGACTGAGCGTCCCTTCGCCCTCCTCCTGGGACCAGAGCGGTGCTCCTTGTCTGTCCAAACGGTACCCCAGCCCACTCCCAAACTCACACCCACTCGACCTTTTTTTGCTCGTTTTGGGAACCTTTTGAGTTTTCTTCAGGACGGGAGTCAAAGACGTCACCTCCCCACCCCCACCCCAAAGGCAAAAGTAGGGTTGTCTGAATTGTTGCTTTATTCTCGCTCCCTTCACCCAGTAAAATCACCGAACATCGAACAAAATGCGCATGTTCTTCCAAACAGACGTGAGACTAAAAGTCAGTGTAAAATCTTTTTGACAAAAGAGAAACACCGAAAGCAACAAATTCAAAGAATTTTAAAAATTGTAGTTGTAAAAGTCTTTCAGTTGGTAAACATGTTACTTGGTGTGGGAGTTAAGCATATAATGTTAAACATATCATGTTAAGATTGATTTGGAGATGCCGGTGTTGGACTGGGCTGTACAAAGTTAAAAATCACACAACACCAGGTTATAGTTCACAACCACCTGATGAAGGAGCAGCGCTCCAAAAGCCAGTGCTTCCAAATAAACCTGTTGGACTATAACCTGGTGTTGTGTGATTTTTAACTTTGCTGAAAATGTGTTGCTGGAAAAGCGCAGCAGGTCAGGCAGCATCCAAGGAGCAGGAGAATCGACGTTTCGGGCGTGAGCCCTTCTTCCTGAAGAACACATTTTCAGCTCTGATCTCCAGCATCTGCAGTCCTCACTTTCTCCTCAATGATTTTTAACTATATAATGTTAAATGGGTGAGGAAGAGTTGACACAGTAGTAGGATCCCACGAGCTGCAAAGGTGTGTCATAACATGTCTGGACAGGTTGATTTTAAAAAAGCTGCAACGGGGTCCACCGATTATTCAACTGACCAAGGCAGTGTGCATTAACATTTTATTCAGCATCATCGAGCTACGGTCTGGTAACCTACCTGCTTTGATCTAGGTCCAGTGACTAACTGGAACAAAAATATGTTGGAAATGCATGCCAAGTCAGTCACACAGTGAAGAAAGCAGATAAATGTACATATTATGCAAAGCCTCTTCGTGTTAACAATGCTCTGCAAATGCAAGTAATTGTTTGGATCAAAAGGAAAACTCTTTGTTCTGTCCACAGATGCTGACTGAGTAACCTGCTGTGTTTTCTCCATCTTTGTCAATGATTACAGGTACATACAGTTATTTTAATTTGACCTCTATCAAAAGGGCTTATGTCAACACAAGGTTAAATATAAAATGATCGGTTTGGCTGAAGGCTCTCTGTGGTCAATTAGACCACGGCCAATAATTTTGTAGAATATGCAATGAAGTATATGGCTGTGTCCATAAGATACTGGAGAGCTCACTGCAGCACTTGGAAGCCGAAGTTGTTGCCTTCTGAAGGAGAGAAGATTTGGCCAGTGTTTATCGCTCTTGAGAAGGCGGCACTGAGTTGTCTATTTGAACGACTGAAGTTCATGGAGGGGGTGATGTGCAAGGGTGGTGTATGTGCACAGTGCTGCTCAGGAAAAAGCTCCAGGATTTTAATCCAGTGACAGTGATGGATTGGAGATATAGCTTTAAGTCAGGATGGTATGTGGTTTGGAAGGGAATTTGTAATGGAAAGCACCGAGGGAGAAAATAATAAAAAGTAAAACAACAATGAGACATCAACACATGATTCAAAAAGTAAATTATAAGGTTCAGACATAAGAGATCACAGAATTTACTTTTTATAATCAGGTATGTTGAAGGTTGCTTGATTGCTGATTAAACAATATGGAACAAAAAGTTAATTATATTTGCTACTTATCAGCCAATAGGATTGTGCTCATTTCGGGTGTGACCTTTCTTCAGTCCTGAAGCAGGGTTACACCTGAAATGCTGACTTCCCCACCTCCTGATGCTGCCTGCCTTGCTG
>NW_025175208.1:0-1958 GCF_004010195.1 Chiloscyllium plagiosum | reverse complement strand
CCTGCAGGCAGCTGAGAAGCTCCTTGTTTGAAAAACTGAGCTGATGTATTCCCAGAGACGTCGCATTATACTGTGTTGAAACTCCTTGGGGAGATCGAGGTAATAAAAGTTCTCAGTTTTGTTACTTTTATTTTCAAATTGCTGTCAATCAATAAATTTAATACAATAACAACCTTAATCACAATTACAAAATAATGTAAGTGTTCATATATCATGATGAACTAACAAAAACATTATTTGGAATCTGCCAGCGACAACATAGTCCACGCAAACACCATGAGCCCTATTCCGACCAAAATTATTTCTACCGATGCTGCACCTGTGCAGTTTATTAGAAGTTTGAAAGTATGTCTCAGACCTGTCCATCTGTACTCTCAGGGAGGAGCTGCCCTTTTCAAGTAAGGACATTTCATTCACTGATTGAAATGTGCTTCTTCTCACACAATGATTGTGTGCTTTGCTGTCGTGGTCAACACTTATTTCCCATCGCCAATTTCCCAGAATCTAGAATCAGATGAAGGGACAAGTGAAGCGAACATACCGTCTATCCTGAGGGAAGAGGACCCACTGCACGTGATGGGTTACCAACAATGGAAACATGGATGAGACTTTTGTATTTAAAACAGATTGGAATTTGAATGTCAGCACCTGTTGTGGTGGATTTGAACCCACACCGACAGAACACTAGCCTCGAGCTTACAAGAAAATAACCAAAAAAAATATGACAATGCCACTCTCCACACAGCTAGCAATGCTTTTTTTAACTGAAAACTAATTTAGCACCCTTCACTACTTCGAAAACGTTAACGGATTCATTTTCAGCATTTAATCGAAGTCAAAGTCAGGTCATCACTTAAAATAAACAGAAACACATCGCATGATATAAATTCTAGAACAAAGGAAGGTCATCCGACGAACACATCCATTCTGCAACAGATTCTTACAATCGTCCTAAGAAAAAACTTCTGAACTAAACCTTAATATCATACAGATACACACCCATAATCAAAGCAGCACCTCTGCATAGTGCAGAATGTCTCGAAAATGCAGATGTGGAAACTGTGAATGTCAATGCAGATGCATCACTGACCTCCCTTTTAGTTTGACTGTCCATCAGTTCACTCAGTGCTAAGCCGCCGACAGTGCACTGATCCCTCAGTATTGACCCTCTGCCAGTAGGGCAATCATTCATGACGGACATTTTGATAGTGCAGCGCTACTCAGTGCGACCCTCCAATAGTGCAATACTCCCTCAATACTTGCCCTTTTTCAATGCAGCACTGCCTCAGTCCAGAACTTGCGACAGTGCAGCATTCCTTCAGTATCGACCCTGCAGCAGATCGTCACTCCCTTAGTACAGAATGTCCATCATGTGGCGTTTCGTTATTATTGACCCTCCAACAGTGCATCATTGTCTCTGTATTGACGTTCCCAAAATTGAAGCACTGACTCAGTATGACTCAGTTACAAGCACTGGTGCTTCATTATACAAGAGACGTGGCTTTGATTCAAGCCTCTGGTGACAGCCTGTGTGCAGTCCTCACTTTTTCCCCGTGTCTGTGTGCGCTACCGTTGGGTCTCCGGCTTCCATGCACAAGGGGAAAGAGGACTGCATATGCTCGAGATCAGAGTCGAGAACCTGACGCTGGTAAAGCACACCAGGTCAGGCAGCATCCGAGGAGACGGAGAATCGATGTTTCGGGCAAAATCCCATTGCCAGGAATGAGGCTTCTCGGACAGGGAAGGGAGGGTGTTGGTAAAAAGAGAAAAGCAAATGGGAGGTGGGTGGTGCTGGAGAGAACGTAGTTGAGAATGCAATATATAGATGAAGTTTCTGGAGAAATTGACAGGTCGGACAGTAGGAATGAGGGTGAACAGACAAGTCAACATGACGGTGCCAAGTTAGAAGCTTTGCCCTCCAGCCGACAAGCCTCATTACTAATGAAGCACTTATGCCA
>NW_025175207.1:0-1958 GCF_004010195.1 Chiloscyllium plagiosum | reverse complement strand
TATTCTGTGAGATATCGTGATGGCTATAGGATGCATGATACTATTCCAGCATGGTGTAAATCCCTCTGCCATTTTAAACAAGCCGCACAAAAATGTACACCTCGTGCCATAATCTGTTAAATTTTGAGAAGCAAAAAACTGTCCCAGACGTCACAGCTAAAAATAAAGAAAACAAACAATTTTATTCATTAATTCGAACAGAGAATATTCAAACCAACACTTATTTCCAAAAGCTTTCCATTAAAACTATCTTTTACCTCCCACTCTACAATACTAGTCATATAAGAAAAAAAAATGTACAAAATAAAATCGCGTTTCAAAACTAGTCAGCTGTGTCGATTCAATTTCGTGGCTTTTCTTCAGTAGATTTTTCTCAAGTTCAGCTTCGATATTCTGTCGCACAAACTTCATGGAGATGTGCACTTATCGGAGAGCTCTTCAGCTCGTAGTCGAGTTGTTCGCCAACTCACTCGTCAAAATGTCCGGCTTTATCTCACAAAACATCGAATCATTTCATTCGCTTGATGTCATCACAAATAGTAAAATTCAAAATCAATTGGAAGTTGTTTTATGGGCACAATTTAAACGGATTGCCCGAACTTAAATTGTATTTGTTCCATAGCAACATGAATATAGATGTTTGCTTCAAGCAAGTGTGTCATTTTAAATACGCTCCATAAGCCCGTGCCAACTTCCACACTGTCTTCAATATACAGTACCCTCTTGCACCTTCATAAAACCGCCCTCGTGGAAAAAAAAACAAATATCATAATGAAAAGACTGCTTCATTTGCTTCCACTATTCTTCAGCACATTATGATGACTTGCATATGACTTTAATCTAAGTTAATAATAGCCTCTTCCTGTGTGTATGTGTGTGTATATATATATATATATATATATATATATATATATATATATATATGTATTCACACACATGTATAACATAATTTGGAGATGCCGGTGTTGGACTGGGGTGTACAAAGTTAAAAATCACACCACACCAGGTTATAGTCCATCAGGTGATGAAGGACCATCGCTCCGAAAGCTAGTGTGCTTCCAATTAAACCTGTTGGACTATAACCTGGTGTTGTGTGATTTTTTAACTATGTATAACATATATATGTATACATAACAACATTGAATGTATACCAATCTTGTATACGTTTTGTCAGTTAAATCCACGACAACGCATCTGCAGTTACATTCTTCTGACCTACAACATCTCCGAGGCATAAAGGAGAGGTCTGCAACGTTTAACCCAACAAATAATCTCACATTCCGGTATTTCAAGCTTTTCAATAATGTAAGATGATTGTCATCCATGTACACAAACGTCTCGGACTCATTGCCCATGACATACACATTCAATGTTGTTCAGCAAGTACCAAACTCAATAGTTGCTTTTTTGATCCTGGCGTCTTTCCTCGAATGGATGTTAAGTCTCTACGAAAAATAAGCAACTGGCAGTTCAATCCTATCCTCGTTTCCTGCAGCAGTGCAGTTCCAACTCCTATGCCACAAGCATCGATAGCAACTTTGAAGGGATTCGAGAAGTTTCCTGTAGTTAAAACTGGAGCGGTGGTTGAGGATGCTTTCAAATGGTCAAATACCTCCTGGCATTGTTCTGTCCACCAAAAGTTTGTGTTCTTCCTCAGGAAAGCGGTTAACAGTATCACGACACCGCTGAAACCTGGATCAAATTTCCGATAGAATTCACTTCTTACCTAAAATTAAGGCATCTGTTTCTTCGAGATTTGTCTTCGAAATTCTTTCATGGCTTTCAGATTTGCGTTCCATGTCGTCAACCTTCCATGACCGATGTTATGTCGCAAGAACATCACCTCTGCTTTCGCGAATTCAGTTTTCTTTCCGTTCACTACCAGTTTTGCTTCTCATACTCGTTCAAATAGCTCTGCCAAATTAGCTATGTGCAGGACTTACGAAAGATCACTACAT
>NW_025175206.1:0-1958 GCF_004010195.1 Chiloscyllium plagiosum | reverse complement strand
AGTCCCACCTGCCAGCACCCAGCCCATATCCCTACAACCCTTCCTATTCATATACCCATCCAGGTGCCTCTTAAATGTTGCAATTGTACTAGCCTCCACCACCTCCTGGCAGCCCACTCCATACATGCACCACACTCTGCATGAAAATGTTGCCTCTTAGGTCTTTTTTACTTTCTCTCTTACCCTAAACCTATGGCCTCTAGTTCTGGACTCCCCCACTCCAGGGAAATGACCTTGTCTATTTACCCTATCCATGCACCTCATTTTATAAACCTCTATCAGGTCACCCCTCACCCTCCGACACTCCAGGGAAAACAGTCCTAGCCTATTCAACCGCTTCCTATAGCTCAAATCCTCTAACCCTGGCAACTCAATACTCTGACCGATAAAGGAAAACATACCAAACGCCTTCTTCATTATCCTCTGGACCTGCAACTTTACTTTCAAGGAGCTATGAACCTGCAGTCCAAAGTATCTTTGTTCAGTAGCATGCCCTGGGATCTTACCATTAAGTACATAAGTCCTGCTCTGATTTGCTTTCCCAAAATGCAGCACATTGGATTTATCTAAATTAAACTCCATCTGCCACTTCTCAGCCCACTAGCCCATCTGATCAAGATCCCATTGTAATCTGAGGTAACCTTCTTCGCTGTCCACTACACCTCCAATTTTGGTGTCATCTGCAAACTTACTAACTCTATCTCTTATGCTCACATCCAAATCATTTATATAAATGACAAAAAGTAGTGGACCCAGCACCAATCCTTGTGGCACTCCACTGGTCACAGGCCTCCAGTCTAAAAAACAACCCTCCTCCACCACTCTCTGTCTTCTACCTTTGAGTCAGTTCTGTATTCAACTGGCTAGTCTTCCCTGTATTCCATGATATCTAACCTTGCTAACCAGTCTCCCATGGGAAACCTTGTCGAACACCTTACTGAAGTCCATATAGATCACGTCTACTGCTCTGCCCTCATTAATCCTCTTTGTTACTTATTCATAAAACTCAATCGAGTTTGTGAGACATGATTTCCCACGCACAAAGCCATGCTGAGTATCCCTAATCAGCCCTTGCCTTTTCAAATACACGTACATCCTGTCCTCAAGACTCCCTCCACCAACTTGCCCACCCCCGATGTCAGGCTCCCCTGATATCCTGGCTTGTCCTTACCACCTTTCGTAAACAGTGGCACCACGTTAGCCAACCTCCAGTCTTCCGGCACCTCACCTGTGACTATCGATAATACAAATATCTCAGCAGGAGGTCCAACAATCGCCTCCCTAGCTTCCCACAGAGTTCTAGGGTACACCTGATCCATGTTTATGCATTTCAAGACATCCGACACTTCCTCCTCTGTAATATGGTCACCATCTATTTCCCCACATTTTATGTCTTCCACGCCCTTCTCCACAGTAAACACTGATGCAAAGTGTTCTTTTAGTATCTCCTCCATCTCCTGTGGCTCCACACAAAGTCTGCCTTATTGATCTTTGAGGGGCCCTGTTCTCGCCCCAGTTACCCTTTTGTCCTTAATTTGTTTGTAAAAGCCCTTTGGATTCTCCTTAACTGTATTTGTCAAAGCTATCTCATGTCCCCTTTTTGCCCTCCTGATTTCCCTCTTAAGTCTACTCCTACTGCCTTTACACTCTTCTAAGGATTTACTTGATCTATCCTGTCTATACCTGACATATGCTTCCTTATTTTTCTTAACCAAAGCCTCAATTTCTTTAGTCATCCAGCATTTCCTATACGGACAAGCCTTTCCTTTCACCCTGACAGGAATATACTATCTCTAGATTCTCATTATCTTATTTCTAATGGCTTCCCATTTTCCAGCCATCCCTTTACCTGTGAATATCTGTCCTCAATCAGCTTTTGAAAGTTCTTGCCTTATACCATCAAAATTCCTGCAATTGAGAACTTTAACTGTTAGATCTGGTCTATCTTTTTCCATCAC
>NW_025175205.1:1356-1958 GCF_004010195.1 Chiloscyllium plagiosum | reverse complement strand
AAGGATTGGTCTGGGGCCTTGTGATAGAGATCACCAGGAAATTCAAAATTAATTGTCAAGCAATTCCAGTGAGTAAAATCGTTGGAATATTACAACAAAATTGTTGTTCCTTTCAAATTCCTTCATGGAATGGCTGGGCTGGCATTCATTCCCCGTGCCGAGCTGCCCTTGAGAACATAAACATAAACTGCCTTCTTCAACCACTGTAGTCTCGAGTCATAGAGTCATACAGCACAGAAACAGACCCTTCGGCCCAACTCGTCCATGCCAACCAAATATCATGGAGTCATAGAGTCATAGAGATGTACAGCATGGAAACAAACCCTTTGGTTCAACCCGTCCATTCCGACCAGATATCCCAACCCAATCTAATCCCACCTGACAGCACCTGGCCCATACCCCTCCAAACCCTCCTATTCATATACCCATCTAAATGCCACTTAAATGTTGCAATTGTACCAGCCTCCACCACATCCTCTGGCAGCTCATTCCATACACGTACCACCCTCTGCGTGAAAAAGTTGCCCTTTAGGTCCCTTTTAAATCTTTCCCCTCTCACCCTAAACCTATGCCCTCTAGTTCTGGACTCCCCAACCCCAGCG
>NW_025175205.1:0-877 GCF_004010195.1 Chiloscyllium plagiosum | reverse complement strand
TCCAGTCTGAAAAACAACCCTCCACCACCACCCTCTGTCTTCTACCTTTGAGCCAGTTCTGTATCCAAATGGCTAGTTCTCCCTGTATTCCATGAGATCTAACCTTGCTAATCAGTCTCCCATGGGAAACCTTGTCAAATGCCTTACTGAAGTCCATATAGATCACATTTACTGCTCTGCCCTCATCAATCCTCTTTGTTACTTCCTCAGTGTTTAGCTTCTCGAAAACCACGTTAGGGAACTGGAGCTGGAGTTGGATGAACTTCGGATCATTCAGGAGGCAGAGGGGGTTATTGACAGGACTTACAGAGAGATAGTCGCTCCCTACAAAAAAGAAAAATACAGATGGGTGACAGTTAGGCGACAGAAAGGGAACTGGCAGGCAGTGCAGGGAACCCCTGGGGCCATTCCCCTCAACAATAAGTATACCGTTTTGGATACTGTTGGGGGGGATGACGTACCAGGGGAAAGCAGTGGGGCACCTGCTGCTCAGCAGGGAAGGGGGAAGAGGAGCAGAGCAGAAGTCATTGGGGACTCGATAGTTAGGGGGGCAGAGAGGAGATTCTGTGGGGACGAGAGAGACTCACGGTTGGTGTGTTGCCTCCCAGGTGCCAGGGTCCATGATGTCTCTGATCGTGTTTTTGGGATCCTTCAGGGGGAGGGAGAGCAGCCCCAAGTTGTAGTCCACAGGTCGGAAGAGAGATGGGGACTTGAGACAGAAATTCAGGGAGCTAGGGTGGAAGCTTAGAGCTAGGACAAACAGAGTTGTTGTCTCTGGTTTGTTGCCCGTGCCACGTGCTAGTGAGATGAGGAATAGGGAGAGAAAGGAATTGAACACGTGGCTTACAGGGATGGTGCAGGAGAGAGGGTTTTGGGT
>NW_025175204.1:0-1958 GCF_004010195.1 Chiloscyllium plagiosum | reverse complement strand
TTCTCCTGCTCCTTGGATGCTGCCTGATCTGCAGTACTTTTCCAGCAACACATTTTCAGCCCTGATCTCCAGCATCTGCAGTCCTCACTTTCTCCTAGTTAGTATATGTCAGCAAGATTTCATATGGGATAGGGTGTAAGGATCAGTAAAACTGAAATCGGGAGGAAGACAATTGTCTTGAGTCATACATAAAACAAAGGATGATGGTTATGGTTATGGAAGTTAATCACCTCCATCCTTGGAGGTGGTCAGGGTAGTGTCCTTGACGCTCAATGGCATTATCATTGCTGGATCCCCCACTTTCAACATCCTGTTTCTTACCAAACATTAACTAGAAACTGAGCTGGACCAGCCACATAAATACTGTCAGGGGCATCAGAATCCCGCACGCAAGTAACTCACTTCCTGACTTTGCAAAGTCTGTCCATCATTTACAAGGTATAAAACAGGTGTGTGATGGTATATTCCCCATTCCTCTATTCCTTTGTTGTTCATAGAATTACAAAATTCCTACAGTGTGGAAACAAGTTATTTGTTCCATCGAATCCGCCCTGACCCACTGAACAGTATCCTACTCACCCTATCCTTCTAATCTTGAATTTACCATGGCTAACCCACCTGGTATGCACATTCCTGGACATTATGGGCAACTTAGCATTGCCAATCCACCCCAACCTGCACATCTTTGGACTGTGGGAGGAAACCCACACATACACTGGGAGAACATGTGGGCGGCACGGTGGCACAGTGGTTAGCACTGCTGCCTCACAGCGCCAGAGACCCGGGTTCAATTCCCGCCTCAGGCGACTGACTGTGTGGAGTTTGCACATTCTCCCCGTGTCTGCATGGATTTCCTCCAGGTGCTCCGGTTTCCTCCCACAGTCCAAAGATGTGCAGGTTAGGTGAATTAGCCATGCTAAATTGCCCGTAGTGTTAGGTAAGGGGTAAATGTAGGGGTATGGGTGGGTTGCGCTTCGGCGGGGCGGTGTGGACTTGTTGGGCCGAAGGGCCTGTTTCCACACTGTAAGTAATCTAATCTAGTCTAATCGAAAACATGCAAACTCCACAAATTCATCCAACAGTGGAATTGAACCTGAGTCCCTGGCGCTGTGAGGCAGCACTACTGAGCCACCATGCTGCCTCATTTACAGTCACAATCCTAATACTCCCTTTCTTTAGATATCCCTATCCTAAAGAAGACATCATCACCTCAAGGGAAATTAGGGATAGGTAATAAATGTTGGCTTAGCTAGGACATCTTGTGACTGAGTTCAAAATCTTTTCTTTCTAGTTGTTGTTTTGTATCTGGAATGAAATGTAATTGAGGACAAAAAACATGAATCATAGCAATGGTTTAGATGAATCCTGATGAGACCTTTATCCAAGAGTAGATTTACTGCACATTTATATTGGAGCAGAACTGTTATCCATCATTGCTTAGTGTATTACTTAATTAGCATGAAGCACCATTAGAACAGAAACTCCACAGAAATGCTACAATTATCCCTCCTCCATCCAGGGAATCTTACAAGAAAAAAGCAGATTGTTCTATTTGAAAGTATTGTACCAGATTATATAGGGCAACAATATACAGCAGCATAGCTAGAAACATAGGATATATTGTAAATGTGTTTCTGATTCTGTCTGTCAGAGTTATAGACATGTATTTAACAGTAAGTGTATACTGCGGGAATAGATTTTAAATATAAGGTGCTTAATTGAAAGCAGGCTTTTGACTTTTAAAATATGATATCTCAATGGACTTCTTTTATCTCCGCTGTTTCATCTTCATCTTATTAAAAGATCTGCCACTTTATTGAGACTTGTGATCGTTTTTGTGTTTATTGTGGAAATTCTCAGTGCTTAGTCGATAGTCTGTAGGTTACCTGTATAATAGACACACTCATCCCATCCGGACTTTTGCCAGGCTGCATCCCGTGTTTCCTGTCTGGATGCAA
>NW_025175203.1:0-1958 GCF_004010195.1 Chiloscyllium plagiosum | reverse complement strand
CAGGTCTCCAGAGCATTAGCTTCGACCTCTAGTTAAGTCTAGTGACATTATCACTTTGCCACCATTATTACCCTTTGTGTTCTGTATTTATATGCCCGCATTTCATTTTGTGTACACGTTCAAAGTGAGATAATTCAATCTTCTCATAATTGTTATGTGGAATTCTCTGTCATGATTTCTCTTGATAGTGGCCATCAAGACTTTCATCAAGAAATGTAGTTTGCTTCTTAGTGATTGCTGACATTAAACACAAGAAAATGTCTTCTGTAATAATTTGAAAAGTTATCATTGAGGACCTGACACAAAAATGGTACTAAGTATAATGATAACAATTGCTCTCAATGTTGGAAAAACAAAAGAACTGATCATTGACTTCGGAAAGAAAGGAGGAGGAACGTGCCTATCTACATCAATGGAGCGCGCGTCAACTTCCTAAGAGTGATGATAACCAACATTCTGTCCTAGACCTCCCACATAGATACTATGGTCAAGAAGGCTCAACATTGCCTCCTCTGTCAGGCGGCTTAGGAAATTTGATATGTCCGTGAGGGCTCTCACGAATCTTTGGTGCACCATAGGAAGTATTCTATTTGGTGCCTAATGGCCCGGCACAGCAACTGCTCTGCCCAGGATCATAAAAAACTACAGGAAGTTGTGAGCACTGCCCAGACCATCACAGAAGCCAAGCTCCCTCCATGGACTCCCGTTCACACTTCCCATTGCCGCAGAAAGGCTAGAACATCTTCAAAGACCCCTCCCATCCTGGTAATCCTCTCCTACAACCTCTTCCGTCAGGTAGAAGGTTCAGAAACTTGACACGCAAGAACAGCTTCTTCACTGCTGTTGTTAGACGACAGAATGGACCTAACTGCAAATAATATTGCTCTTACTTTGTTCACTTCCTGTGCAGCCGTAACCTAGTATACCTCACTCTGTCTAAGCACTGTATGATCTGTATGTCCTTGTTTGCTATGATCTACCTGTACTGCTTGCAAAACATTTCACTGTACTTAGGTACATGTGACTACAATAAATCAAATCAAATTTTACTAAGACTGGTTTTGTATTTGGCAGTTTGAATTTTGTTACTGCACTTCACTTCAAAATTTAAGGTTAAAGTTGTTTTTTAAAAGTACTGTCCAGAAATTAAGGGGGAATCGTTATTTATATTCATGATTTCAACTTGTTTTGGAAATTATTTTCCTGTTGACTGTTTTATAAACCATTTTGAAATATTTTGTATACATTTGAATCTGTAGAAATACATTTTCAAGCACGCATATTAATTTTAAGGTGTGTGGAATAACAGATTTTTTGAATATTTAAAGTTTAGAAATACATTTTCGTTTGTCCATCAGAACATTTGCTGTGAATCTGGACACACTACTTGCCCAAACCCATAACGACTAAAACTTCAACCCTCAGAAAGTTATTTCAAAACCTGAGTCCCATATTAATCAAATGTTTGCACTTCTGTTAAAAGTCAGGTACGTTAAACTGGTGGAAGTAATGGAATCTCTTGATAAGGAATATTCATTATGCTCATCTCTTAGAGTCTTGTGTTATTGTAGCAAGTTTTATTCATTGCTGTACTCCAACTACCTTGCAATTAAGGTCAATAAATGTCATTTGCCTTTCTCATTGCTTGTTTGCTAATATTCTGCAAACTGTATAAGCAGGCACTCATGCATGGATCATGATCCATAAGTAGTGCTGTGAAGGCAAGTATCCTTTATGCTGCCTTCATATTGCTTTAGCTACTGTATTTCCCAATGACTGGGATAATGTAATCCATAAACTGGGTTATTTGTAGATTCATTAAAATATTTAAATTGCCAGTCTCTGGGATCAGGTTGTCCATCAGAACATTTTCTGTGAATCTGAGCACACTCTACTTGCCCAAACTCACAACGACTAAAAATTATTTAGGAACCTCAAATTTGTTGGGGTGGGGGGGG
>NW_025175202.1:0-1957 GCF_004010195.1 Chiloscyllium plagiosum | reverse complement strand
TGAGATCATTTTCGTGTCTACTGTGAACTTTAATACGTGGTCCCCAAATTCAAGGCAGCCCTTTGAAATGCAGCCAATAACTGTCCCAACAATGATCTCTGAGGAATATCAACAACTACTGATGGCGAACCAGAAAAATACAGCTTTATTCCCAGTCTTTGATTTCTGTTCATTAACAATGCTGTCAAATTACCCAAAACATTATGCACATTAATCTTATTCAGCCAGAATTTTTGTGCAGCAGGTTGTCCAATGCTTTCTGGCAAACCAGAAACACAACATCCATCGTTTTGCTGTGGTCCACTGCACTCACAATACCTTCAAAGAATTGCTGTGATTCGGCTAAACGCGAACTACCTTTCATGAAACCATGATGTATCTGCCAAATATAAAACTTTCACCAATCTCTCTCTCTCACTCTTCCCTGATAGACCCAAGCACTTCCTCACTACTGAAGTTAAGCTAACTCATCAATAGTGACCGTTTCTTGTCTATCTTTTCTTAAATCAGTGGCATGGCACTTATTGTTTTGTAATCTCCCAGAGCCGCCACACAGTCCACAGTCCACACAGTGTGTGAGTGCGTGTGTGCACGGTTGTGATGTTGTAGATGCCTGTGAGTAGATGTGTGAGTGAGTGTGACGTGGGAGTGTATGAGTCTGAGCGAGAGCGTGTGCACGGAAGAGGTTCGCTCGCTCTCTCAGGTGCACTCATACACTCATACTCAAACTCGTGGCAACACACTTTCACAGGCATCTACTACGTCACAATCCCATACAATGCACACTCACACTATTTCCTTTTCTCTCACCTTCACACACACACGCTCAATCTCTCACGCTCTCTCACTCCAATGCGCACAAATATAAATATATATATATAGGGGTGAATTTGCATTTGCAGATTTGCATTTGCTTATATATTATATGTCTTCGATCAGCAGATAATCTGTTGGCAGTCAGTCCGTGTGACGTTTCATTAATTCCGGTTTTGGAAACAGAAACGGTCTGACTCAAGGGTTTAAAAACAGCCAGACTCTAACCTTACTCCTTTAATGCATTGTCGGAGCTAATATGTCTTCTTTCCAAAATTAAATCTTTAAGATATCTCTGGAATGTGACTAGAAAAGAGTTCTGTGATTTACGTGTAAATGATTCGAAACGTAAAACCCATTCTAAGTGATTAAAGACTTAAAAGCGATATAAGTGTGTTCAATACATTGCATCCGTTGTTTGTCACTTTGATCTTTTAGTATTAATTCTATTTCCTATGGTTCTGCCCCAGGAGCTACCCGAACAAGCAGCAGCGCTCTGAAAGCTTGTTTTGGACTATAACATGGAGGTTTGTGATGTTTGACTTTCAACACCACCCCAGTCCAACACTGGCACGTCCACATCTCTGCTGCCATCATTTCTTTGTCCTTCATCGATGGATTTGAGTACCTGAAGTCTAAACGTTGACTTCGTTGAAGGAGGGAATTTTTCACGTACTTACTCTCTCTAAACCTCACATAAGCTGAAAAACCTCCATTTGGTCTTCCTTAGTTCAGGGATAACAGTTCCAAATTTTCCAAAACACAAAGAGAACAAAATCACATCCCTGTTAAACACCGTCAGCATCATTTCTAATGTCTTTGTACCCAAGGAAATGCCATCAGTGTCCTCTCCAATACAATCACAGAACCCCTCCAGTGCAGAAACAGCAAATCAGACAATCGTGTCTGTAGCCATCCTCTGAACAGCATCCCAACCAGTACTAACTTCCCCCCCTTTCCCCGTATATTTAAACTGAAGAAGGGACAGACAACTGGGTTGTGATTTCAAATAAACCTGCTGGAGTATAACCTGATGTCGTGTAACTTCTGACCTTATCCCTGCGTTAACTACGGTTATCTAAAAATTCCGTGGATACGAGATGGCAATTTTAAATAGCCAAGCCACCCAACCTACAAACCTAAC
>NW_025175201.1:0-1957 GCF_004010195.1 Chiloscyllium plagiosum | reverse complement strand
TTCCACGTTGTCTGATATAACCACTTTACTTCCGAATCTCTCTGTTAAGAAAACCTGTAAAACCTCTGTACTGTTCAAGAAATGTCTTTGGACCCAGCTGTCTTCAGGTAGTTTTCATGCTGTAGTTTTGTTCCCGTGGGACACCATGTTATCAAAAATCACGTAATATAATAAATGTGGCCTAAGCAGGGGGGAAAAAATGGTTACGGCAACCATCAAAAGTATCACTTATAATCGAAGTAAAAACAGCACTTTGGCGAACAGAAATGAAAGCAGAATATACGTAAATATTTTCATCATATATTTTACTGAAATAGTACAATAATTATAACACTTTAACACTACAATGACTGCCTCCAGCACTGTACATTACACGAACCTCTCCACCAGAAGGCGTGCGAATCAACTGACTGCATGAATCCAACTCGTAATTCATTCATTAAGGAATGGGATAGGCTGATGGACTATCTGTCTCAGGAGCAAAGAGTAGATTTGAAAAGTTTATTTCAGGATATATGCAAGAATAAGGCGGGGAGGACAAACTCTATTGCGCATGAGTCGAGGAAGAGAATGCCGTTGTGATGAAACAACACCCCCACGGGCTTAATCCTCTCAAAGCCAGACAGGTCTAGAAGGAAGTAAATGTGATTCTCAATGAAGATATCACCGAACCGAGTCAGAGTGAGTGGAGTTCACCCATCGCGATAGTCCTTAAACCTGACGGACTCACTGATATTTTGTGGACTACGGGAAGATCGACGCCATATCAGAATTGGACTCATACCGGATACTATGATTTGAGGACTGTACAGAGAAAGTTGGATAAGCCATTTACTTCAAAACGTTTGACTTACTGTGTGGTTATTGGCATGTATCTTTATCAGAACAAGCAAAAGGAGTTTCTGCTGTTGGATCACAAAATGGGCTACAAAGTGATGCACTTTGGAATGAGGATCACACCAGCCGTATTCCAACGACTCAAGAACAGAGTTTTGACTGCGTTAAGAAAATGTACACTTTATCTGGGTGATGTAGTGATCTTTAGCGAATCATGGAAATAATACATGGTAAAGTTAGCAGAGATCTATGATCGATTATGAGAAATAAAATTGGTAATAAACTGAAAGTAAACAAAAGTCGCAAAAGCAGAGGTGACGTTCTTGGCACATAACATCGGTCATGGAATTGTGATCCCAGGAAATACCAAGGTGAAGATCATCGAAGAATTTCCGCAACTATCCTTAAAGAAAGAGCCGTTTGGAATTTTGGGACTAAGCGGATTCTAATTGAAGAATGTAAAATCTTCAGAGGCGTCATGACACAATTAGCAGATTGACTGAGAAAAACAACAAAAAACTTGGTTGACAGAACAATGCAAGGAACTACTTGAGAATTTAAAAGCAGTATGAAACACCGCACCAGTTTGAATTAAACCAATTATTTTGAAATCCTTAAATTTTGCAATTGCTGCTAGCGATATAGGAATCAGAGGTGTCCTGCTACTCAAAGATGATAATGCAATTGAACGGCCAACTGGCTACTATTTAGAGAAAATACTCCATCATCGAAAAGGAATTGTTGAATTGGTACTGGCCTTACATTTTAATAATTATGTGATAATAAATGTGTCAGAGACAGTTGTAAACCATGACCAGAATCCTCTTACATTCTTGGAGCGATTTAAAGACAAGAACATGAGACTATTCCAATGGAGTCAAATATTACAGAATTTTAATTTCCAAATTGTACATGTTACGCATAATAAAATTGTGATGGCCGAGGCATTATCATGGATTTAACGGATAAAATATCGATAATAATGAACAGATCACAATATTTTATCTATGTATGCAAAAATTAATATGAACTTTGATTAATGTTCAATGTATGTCATGCTAGTGGGATTAAGAATTAAAACAAAAAATAAAGCTTTTTATACTTAAAATGGTTCATTCTT
>NW_025175200.1:0-1957 GCF_004010195.1 Chiloscyllium plagiosum | reverse complement strand
AGGGCCTGTTTCCACACTGTAATCTAATCTAAGTGACATTGGAAATTAAGAGTATTCTGACTTTCTCTTGCTCATTCATGATTGCAGCCCTGTGCAGGTTTTAATTTAGTTTACAAGCTCTAATGAAGTGAAGATAATTCAAGCAACTGCTACTTGTTAACAGAAGCCACTGCCCTGTCTGTTTCCTTCACCTGGCACATGTTAACCCTGACAAACTGCATACTCAGTGCTGCAATGCAGTTTGGTAGCACTGAGCCTACAGACCTTGAATATAAGGTCAGGAGAGGGCCATTCAGCCTGTCAAATCTATCCCACCATTTCAGTCTGCCATGACCGATTGAGTGCCTTTCTACCCACCCAATCCCCATAACCTCAAAAGGAAACAGCTGGAATATTTCATCCTGTATGGCACCAAACTACTTGCATGTTGGAGCTGTACTCATCCAGACAAGTGGAGAGAGTTCTGTCAACCTCTGGCCTTGTGCCTTTATAGATGGTAGACTTTCACAAGATGGGAATAGAGTTGCTTGCTGGAGAGTTCTGAACCTCTGACCTGCTGTTGTAGCTATGATATTGATGTGGCTGGTCCAGTTTTGGATTAAACACTTCAGTGACTAATTTAAAGAGTTCTTGCCCAGCCTGCGTTGCCCAGGTTTTGAGCACTTACTGCCCAGCCCTGAATTCACTTGAGGATAATGGTGAGCCATCACCTTGAACCCATTTTGCAGTCCATGTGGGGTAAACTCATCCCATTGTTTCAAGTTTTGGTGTTTGAGATCCCAAAAGGGAAGACTTAAGTTGTTGTGAGCTACACAGTGAGTGGTTATGACTATAACGGCTGCACTTTCTGCCAACCTGTGAGACAAAGGTCAGATTTTATTTATGCAGTGTGTTGAGGGTGGGGGAGCTGTCACTCAGTGGTTTTTGTTCAGTGGCCTGTACATGTTGGCGACAGCTGTGGTTTGAATGCCAGCAGGTCTGCAGAATGGGCCCAGCGACTCTGTGGGCTGTCTCCAGGTTTTGCAGTATGCTCGCTGTGACAGATGGCCGGGTTGGGCTTTTACAGAGAGCAAGCGAGCAGCCCTCCTGGAAATGTGAAACCCAGGCTGTGACCTTTCAGTGTTTCCTCCCTTCCTGTCCTCATGGTTTAGATTGTTCTGATCTCTGGTCCTGCTGCCACAGCAGACTGGGTTACTGCTGATAGTCATGATTACACTCCATTTGGTTAGCAGTTTGAGGTGGGGGTGGGGGGATAGGTGAAGAAAGTTTGAAGTTTTATATTGGCTGCCTTTCACAGCTGCAGGGCATCTCAAAGCCTTTCGAGGTGTGTACGATAATTCTCCAGCCAGTTTATACATAGCAAAGCCCCAGAAACAGCAAAGACATGAATGGCTAGGTGAGCAACTATTGTATTTTTAAATGTTACTTAAACAGTGACCTCTACTCTTCGAGGGAGAGTGGGAGCACCTTTTGATTTAGCTTTTGTCTGTCAGGTTCAACAGCCCATCTGAAAGGCAGCATCTTGGGAATGTGACACTAAAGCATCAGATGAGAATTGGGCCTCAGGAATAGTTCTTTCACTTCAGCTGAAAATGCTGCTGAACCCAGGCTGGTGCCATGTATCATTCTTTTTCTCTTGGTGGCAGGATGGTATGATGAAAGACACTACTGTCCATCTTCTCAAATGCAATCATTGAACTGGGCTAGGACCTGGTGTCCCATGTTCCTTTGTACAAAGTCCCAATTCCTCTTGGTTTCCAGTGAACTTTAATTGCAAGCTTAGACTCTCTCCATATCTGAACCTTTTCTCTACCCAAAGGCAGGAATCCAAATAAATGGCACTGTATAAAAGCATAATTGGTTTCAGCCTTCACTCTGTTCCAGGAGTAGTCTTGTCCATGTTGTCAGGTAGGGGTAAGGAGAAAAGGTTCTCGTCACGAGTTTAGATTCCCTACAG
>NW_025175199.1:0-1957 GCF_004010195.1 Chiloscyllium plagiosum | reverse complement strand
TAACTCCCTAAGCTCTTGAATGACCTCTCCACCTCTCTTCCTACCTATGTCATTGGTGCCAACGTGCACCACGACTTCTGCCTGCACACCCTCCCCCTTAAGGATTCTGAAGACACGGTCCGAGACGTCTCGGGAGGCAACAAACTATCCGAGAGTCTCGCCCATGTCCACAGAATCGCCTGTCCGTCCCTCTAACTAGAGAGTCTCCTATAACTAGCGCTCTCCTCCTCTCCCCCTTTCCCTTCTGAGTCTCAGAGCCAGATCTCACGCCACAGACCCGGTCACTGCAGCTTACCCCTGCTAGGCCATCCCCCCCCCAACATACCCACTCAAATATCAATCATTTACCTTCCCGACCAGCTCTGCGCTCCAATCTCACTTCCGCCCAGCACGCGCCGCTCTCTGCTGTGAAAAGACCTTTGGCGTCGAGGTAAGTTCTTTATGTATCAATCACTTACCTTCCCGACCAGCTCTGCGCTCCAACCTCACTTCTGCCCAGCTCGCGCTGCTCTCTGTTTAAGAAACATTTAAACAGGCATATGAACAAGCAGGGAACAGATTTGATTTGATTTGGTTTGATTTATTATTGTCACGTGTATCAAGGCATACTGAAAACTGTTGCCTTATGTGCTTTGCTGGCAGATTGTACTATACCTGATACCTGATTCCTGATGAAGGGCTTTTGGCCGAATCATCAATTTTACTGCTCCTCGGATGCTGCCTGAACTGCTGTGCTTTTCCAGCACCACTCTAATCTAGACTCTGGTTTCCAGCATCTGCAGTCATTGTTTTTACCCCGTACTATACAAGTGCATCAGGGTAACAGAACAGAGTGTGGGATACAACGTTACTGCTGCAAAGAAGAGAGATATGGACTGTGGGAAAGCAAATGGGAATAGCATTATGGTTGGCACAGACATGGAGGGCTGAAGGGCCTGTTCCTGTGCTGTACTGTTTTATGATGTCAAGAGCTATCACTCTCACCTCACCATTGGAATTCTGCTGTTTCTTCTATGTTTCAAACAAGTCTGCAATGATGTCAGGAACTGATTGGCTCTGACAGAACCCAAACTGGGTGTCACTGAGCAGGTTATCACTAAGCAGGTGTTGCTTGACAGCACTGCTGATGGCACCTTTCATCACTTTACTGTTGATCAAGAGAAGACTGAAAGGGCAATAATTGGACAAGTTGGTTTTATTCTGCTTTTTGCATACAGGACATGCCTGGGCAATTTTTTATTGTTGGGTAGATGCAGTGATGTAGCTGTACTGTAACAGCCTGGCTAGAGGAGTGGCAAATTCTGGGGCACAAGTTTCAACATTATCGTGGTTAGCACTGCTGCCTCACAGCACCAGGGTTCCAGGTTCAATTCCAGCCTCAGGCAACTGTCTGTGTGGAGTTTGCACATTCTCCCTGTGTCTGTGTGGGTTTCCTTCGGGTGCTCCGGTTTCCGACCACAGTCCAAAGATGTGTGGGTCAGATAAATTGGCCATGCTTAAATTGCTCATAGTGTTAGGTGCATTAGTCAGAGGGAAATGGGTCTGAGTGGGTTAATCTTCGGTGGGTCAGTGTGGACTAGTTGAGCCGAAAGGCCTGTTTCGACACTGTAGGAAATCTAATCTAATTAATCATCGGAATGTTGTCAGGCCCATTGCCTTTGCAGTATCCAGTGACTTCAACCGTGTCTTAACATTATGTAGAGTGAATCAAATTGGCTGAAGACTGTTATCTATGATGCTGGAGACAATTGGAGGAGGCCAACATGGATCATCCACTTGGCACTTCTGGCTGAAGATTGCTGCGAATGCTTCAGCATTGTCCGTTGCACTGTTGTGCTTGGCTCTTTCATCATTGAGAATAGGGATTTTTCAAAGTGCCCTCCTCCAGTGATTTGTTTAAATGTCCATCACGATTCGTAACGAGATATGGGCGGCACGGTGGCACAGTGGTTAGCAC
>NW_025175198.1:0-1957 GCF_004010195.1 Chiloscyllium plagiosum | reverse complement strand
GAGGTAACCGTTATAAATCTGAGTCATGCAAGCCATAAAGCTGTGAGGAGAAAGTGGGGACTGCAGATGCTGGAGATCAGAGTCGAAGAGTGTGGTACTGGAAAAGCTCAGTCAGGCAGCATACTAAGAGCAGATAAATCGATGTTTCGGGCATAAGCCCTTCATCAGGAATGAAGCTTCTGGGCCAAGGAGGCTGAGAGATAAATGGGAAGGGGGTGCGGCAGGAGGGAGGTAGCTGGGATTGCGATAGGTAGATGAAGGTGGGGTTGAAAGTGATAGATGATTAAGGGAGACAGAACACCTCATCTACTGCATCCATTAAACCCAGTGTGCTCTTCTCTACATTGGCGAGGCAGGAGGTCAACTTGTGGATCATTTCAGAGAACATCTCTGGGACAGCCACATTGAACAACTCTATCGCCTTGTGGCTGAGCACTTTAACTCCCCTTCCCACTCTGCCAAGGACATGAGGGCCCTGGGCCTGATCTATCACCAAACCCGAGCCATCAGAAGCCTGGAGGAAGAAAGCCTCCTCTTCTGCCTTGGGACCCTCCAACCACAGGGGATCATAGTGGATTTCCCCGTTTCCCTATTTCCACTAATCCCACCTTATCCTACTCCAACCTTACAAATTAGCACCGCCTTTTTGAATGTTCCTATGTGTCCACCTTCCTTCCTATCAATCTGGTCCACCCTCCTCTCCGACTATCACTTTCAACCCCACCTTCATCTACCTATTAGATGAAAGGAGGCAGTTTAAAAAATGCCAAGTGTTGCAGTCAGCCAGTGGATTCAGAGAAATGTAGGACCCAGCAAAGGATGATCAAGAAACTGAGAAGAAAATCAAAAAGAGAAAAAGCGTGCAAACGAAAGAAAAACATGAAGACTGCTAAAAAGCGTCCATCAATGTATGAAAAAAAAAATTAAAAACAAGGCCAAATGTGGAAGAGTTGGTGTGCGTTCACGATAATTTATTGCAGAGAACAGAGAAATCGCAGTGTAAAGAAACAGTTTCTTTGTATCTATCTTCATGGAAGGATGTCCAGAAATTCTTCCAGAAATACCAAGTGACCATGGGACTTGTGTAAGTAAAGTCTAAGGTCATTCTTATCAGTGTTGAGGTCATCTTTGAAAAGAAAGCTGGATTGAGTATTTATAAATATGACAGACTAGATGTAATTCATACAAGAATTTCAGAGGAAGCAGTAATAGACATGTTGATTGCATCGCAGATTTTCACTTTATTTTTCGACACATTCCCGAAAGTCATTTAGCCAATCTGGATAAGGCAAAGGTTATAAATATTATCCAACAGTTTAAGAAAGGATGAAGATGGAGAGTGGTGAACTACAGACCAGTAACTTGTCATCCGCAGTCGGGTATCTGTTGGACTCGATTACAAAGAACATGCTACTAGATATATAGAAGGTAAGAACATAACTGGGGAGTGTGGTAATGTACCGATGAAAGGAAAACCAGAAGTGGAAAACCTTTTGAAGTTTGAAGATTATTCTTGGAGACATAGGCAATGAAGAACCAATGGATAACATATAGTTGGATATTCATGAGCTTTTTTTTAAAGAATTCACACAGTAAGCTCGTGAGAAAAGTTAAAGCAAGAGGTAATGGGAAGAACATATGCAAATGGGAAAGTAAAAATTAGGCTTATATTCATGTGAATGTAATTGGAAGATAGAGGATGTCATGCACCAGTTGTATCGAGTGTTCATGAAACTACATTTAGCGTATTTTGTGTCGTTTGGAGTCCCAATCTAAGAAAGAATGTACTAACAACAGAGGAACTGCAAAAGGTATTATCCAGATTAATCCCTAAAATGGCAAGATTGTCTGATGTGGAAACTCAGCCTGTGATCTCGAGTTTCAATACATGAGAGGTGATTGCAGTGAATCTTAGAAACATAGGGGGGCTGAATAACAGAGGGACATGGAGAAGTAC
>NW_025175197.1:0-1957 GCF_004010195.1 Chiloscyllium plagiosum | reverse complement strand
CAGGTTACTGTTCCAGGTCAGTGATATACTCGGCGTGTCCCAGCTTACTGTTCCAGGTCAGTGACATACTCGGTGTGTCCCAGGTTAGTGTTCCAGGTCAGTGATGTACTTGGTGTGTCCCAGGTTACTGTTCCAGGTCAGTGATATACCCGGTGTGTCCCAGGTTACTGTTCAAGGTCAGTGATATACTCGGTGTGTCCCAGGTTATTGTTCCAGGTTAGTGACATACTCGGTGTGCCCCAGGTTACTATTCCAGGTCAGTGACGTACTCGGTGTATCCCAGGTTACTGTTCTAGGACAGTGACATACTCGGTGTGTCCCAGCTTACTGTTCCAGGTCAGTGATGTACTTGGTGTGTCCCAGGTTACTGTTCCAGGTCAGTGACATACTCGGTGTGTCCCAGGTTACTGTTCCAGGTCATTGACAGACTCGGTATGTCCCAGGTTAGTGTTCCAGGTCAGTGATATACTCGGTGTGTCCCAGGTTACTGTTCCAGGTTAGTGGCATACCCGGTGTGTCCCAGCTTACTGTTCGAGGTCAGTGATACACTCGGTGAGTCCCAGGTTACTGTTCTAGGTCAGTGACATACTCGGTGTGTCCCAGGTTACTGTTCCAGGTCAGTGATACACTCGGTGTGTCCCAGGTTACTGTTCCAGGTCAGTGATATACCCGATGTGTCCCAGGTTACGGTTCCAGGTCAGTGACATACTCGGTGTGTCCCAGGTTACTGTTCCAGGTCAGTGATATACTCGGTGTGTCCCAGGTTACTGTTCGAGGTCAGTGATGTACTTGGTGTGTCCCAGGTTACTGTTCTAGGTCAGTGATGTACTCGGTGTGTCCCAGGTTAGTGTTCCAGGTCAGTGATGTACTTGGTGTGTCCCAGGTTACTGTTCCAGTTCACTGATATACTCGGTGTGTCCCAGGTTACTGTTCCAGGTCAGTGACATACCCGGTATGTCCCAGCTTACTGTTCCAGGTCAGTGATATACTCGGTGTGTCCCAGGTTACTGTTCCAGGTTAGTGACATACTCGGTGTGTCCCAGCTTACTGTTCCAGGTCAGTGATACACTCGGTGAGTCCCAGGTTACTGTTCTAGGTCAGTGACATACTCGGTGTGTCGCAGGTTCCTGTTCCAGGTAAGTGATACACTCGGTGTGTCCCAGGTTACTGTTCTAGGTCAGTGATATACCCGGAGTGTCCCAGGTTACTGTTCTAGGTCAGTGACATACTTGGTGTGTCCCAGGTTACTGTTCCAGGTCAGTGATATACTCGGTGTGTCCCAGGTTCCTGTTCTAGGTCAGTGACATACTCGGTGTGTCCCAGGTTACTGTTCCAGGTCAGTGACATACCCGGTGTGTCCCAGGTTACTGTTCGAGGTCAGTGACATACTCGGTGTGTCCCAGGTTATTGTTCCAGGTCAGTCATGTACTTGGTGTGTCCCAGGTTACTGTTCCAGGTCAGTGATACACTCGGTGAGTCCCAGGTTACTGTTCTAGGTCAGTGACATACTCGGTGTCTCCCAGCTTACTGTTCCAGGTCAGTGATACACTCGGTGAGTCCCAGGTTACTGTTCTAGGTCAGTGACATACTCGGTGTGTCCCAGGTTCCTGTTCCAGGTCAGTGATACACTCGGTGTGTCCCAGGTTACTGTTCCAGGTCAGTGACATACTTGGAGTGTCCCAGGTTCCTGTTCCAGGTCAGTGACGTACTCAGTGTGTCCCAGCTTTCTGTTCCAGGTCAGTGACATACCCGGTGTGTCCCAGGTTACTGTTCGAGGTCAGTGATATACTCGGTGTGTCCCAGGTTACTGTTCCAGGTCAGTGATATACTCGGAGTGTCCCAGGTTCCTGTTCGAGGTCAGTGATATACTCGGTGTGTCCCAGGTTACTGTTCCAGGTCAGTGATATACTCGGAGTGTCCCAGATTACTGTTCGAGGTCAGTGATATACTCGGTGTG
>NW_025175196.1:0-1957 GCF_004010195.1 Chiloscyllium plagiosum | reverse complement strand
ACATATGTGTGACATTAACATGGTTTCCTGGGACTAAGAATGAAGACAATTTTTTAACCTGTTTCAAAGTCATCTTCTATCGCTGAGAGAGCAGACCCATGTTCTCTCTAGAAGTCAGAAGCTGGTGGTGAATGGCTAACTCTTGCACAATGAAGGTATTATGGCTTGTGATAGGACTGTATACAACGTAACATTGATTGCAGAGTCACACAGTAACTGTACATGAAAGTGTTCAGACTTACTGTCAATCGAAATGATGTCTTTGCACAGGCACATAAACTATCAGGAATCGACCATCCTAACGAAAGTATGGAGTTTCTTACCTTATCAATGGCTGCTTGAGACATAATGAGGGTCCGTCCATAATCATCAAGTTTCAAGTTCTTATTCACTCACAGCGCTGCAGATTAAACAGAGAGTCACTACATTCTTTCCTTATGGTAACATCATGCCAGGGTTCAGTCTGGTGAAACTCATTTGCACTGTCTCGGTGACATGGAGATCGTTATTTATAAAGCAGACTCAGCTGTACACAATATCCTAAATACTGGCTCAACAGAACACTATCATTGAGTAAAATACATTTATTCTGGTACTTTAATAATTTTCCAAGACGGTCCACATATCCTTTCCGGTTATAATTACTTCCTGCCTCGTAAGAATGCTGTTAGTGACTTATGACGAAAGACATCCAGGTTCTTTTCAACAACAGCCCTTCCCAACCTCTCAACATTTAGTAAAGTTAAATGTCAATAATGTTATTTGTTGTTAACATCTGAATCATTTTTATTTTTGTGCACAGCTATTGCACAAGAACTCATCCTTCTGAGACACCCTAAGCCTTCCATCCAGAGAAAAAAATACTATTCAGTTCATTTTGTCCATTATCCAATTTTTGATACATACGGTGTACTTTCCACCCTTACCTTCCCATGGACTCTTACATTCTCCACCAACCTGCACTCAACAATGTCAAACTTCATCTGATAATTCAATTACTCCACTCCCGCTGGTTCTCAATTGTCAAAGACACAACAGACAGAGTCCACAAACTCCAGCAGGTTTATCAAAGATCATTTCCCTTTAATGAATCTAGGCCAAATCTATCAAATCATTTCATTATTTTCCAAGTGTCCAGTTGCCACATTCTTATAAAAGGTTCCAACGTTTTCCTCACAGTTGACATCAAGCTATTTAGTTTTCTGTTTGCCCTCTCCGTCCTGTTTTAAATGTTTAGATTTACAATAGCTGCTTTCCAGTCTGCAGGATCCTTTCTCGTATGTAACCAGCTTTGAAGAATAATCAGTAATTCTTTCGCTAGCTCTATTGCCACCTCCTCGATATTCTGGGATATAGCTCAGCAGAACCCGCACCTTACCAACCTTCAATTGATTAGATTTTCAAAAACATACTCTTCATTAATTCTAGTTTCGTGCAGTTCCTCATTTTCGCCAGTCCCACTGTTCCCTAGTATATCTGGGAGTTTGCTTCTGTACCTTCCTCAGGGAGAGACACTCAATGTCTTCCTCTCAGCTGGCAGATGGCTTCTCACAGCCAGTGAATATTTCGGAGGGCTGCACTTTGGAGATGATGAATATGTCAACAAGTCCTGCCTGGAAAGTTCCAGAATTAATCCAGTTCGCTTCATGGTGAGTGTCAGTACAGTTCTGTCCCTGGTGTGAAGCTCAGGTTATACTGATGGAGGGGACGCAGCTCAGTGACCACCTCATTTTTGAATGGTTCACATTTTATGTTTGGAATTGGTTCAGCTTAGAAAAAATATTCCTATAAATTCCAGGGAGGATAATACAATGCCCAGCCCCTCGCAGATTTCCTTCTGTGTAGTCTCGCCTCCATTTGTTTCCCATGGACCGAAACACTCTATAAATGCAGTGTCCAGAGTGCGGTCACCAGACGCTTGGACTCTCTGAGTAGATGCAGCAGCTGATAATGCACA
>NW_025175195.1:0-1957 GCF_004010195.1 Chiloscyllium plagiosum | reverse complement strand
TTTGGACTGATTTGATTCCTTCTCTCAGCATTGTAATTAGACTGAACGTGCCTGATTTCCTATTCACCTCGACCTTCTGCTCAGTTCATGATCTTCTGCTTTGGTTCTCACTCTCCTGGTTTATTCAAATCCCTCTGAGTTGCACTAGAAAACCTCCCCACAAGGAGATTGGTGCTCGTCCAGTTAAGATACAACCTGTCTTTTTTATACAGGTCCCACCTGTCCTGGAAGAGATCCCGATGATCCAAAAATCTGAAACCATCAACCCTGAACCAGCCTTTTAACAACATGTTAAGCTATACTGTGTTCCTCATCCTTCCCTCTTTTCCACATGGCACGGGGAGTAATCCAGAGATTACAGAGGATTGCTCTCTCTCTCTCTCTCTCAATCTCTCTCTCGCTATCTCTCTCTCACACACACACACATTCTCAAATACACAGACAGACAAACACCACATTACTTTGCAGAAGAATACAAATAACCTTAAAATAATCGGAATGATAACTGGAATGAAGGATTCAGTTAAAGGGCGGATGAGAGAAATTGCGCTTCTTCTGGATGTCAGTTTGCTCGCTGAGCTGGAGAGTTCATTTTCAGATGGTTCATCACTATACTAGGGAACATTATCAGTGAGCATCAGGTGAAGTGCTGGTATTATGTCCCATTTGCTATTTAAGTGTTTACGTTTCCTTGAGTCAGTGACGTATTTTCCAGTATTGGTGTATTTATGTCCGTTCTTTTTTCTCAGAGAGTGTTAGATGGAGTCCAAATCGATGTGTTTGTTGATAGAGTTCCGTTTGGAATGCTATGCTTCTAGGAATTCTCGTGCGTGTCTCTGTTTGGCTTGTCATAGATGGATGTGCAGACGCAGTATAAATGGTATACTTCCTCATCTGTATGTAAGGATACTAGTGATAGTGGGTCATGTCATTTTTCTGGCTAGTTGTTGTTCATGTATCCAGGTGGCTAGTTTTCTGCCTGTTTTTCCGATGTAGTGTTTGTTATAATTCTTGCAAGGCTTATTCTTCCTGGAGCAGAACAGACAAAGATGTGAACTTATTGCGGTGCTCAAACGTATGAAAAATCGTTGTAGAGTAAAACAGGAATACTCTGTTTCCGTTAGTTGGCATTACAGTACCAAGGAATTCTAATTTCAAGATTGTCAGCAAAAGAGCCAGGAGTGCGATAAGGAAAACCTCTTTATTGAGAAAGTTGTTTGGATTTAGAATGGACTGCCTGGGAGAGTTTCGGACGAAGATTAAAAAGAGAACCGGCAATGTATTTGGAAATATGAATTCAACAGGCTGCTGAGATAGGGGTGGCAAATGTGAGGGGCTTGGGTGACATTCCTGGAGCTGATGTAAGCACAGTGGTCAATGGCCTCCTCCTGTACTTTAAAGCTTTGCTCTCTATCATGCGTCTGAAGAGAAGAAAGCCAGTATCAGATTATTTCCCATTGTAAATGCTCGCAAATATCTGATTATTTAATGCAGCATAAGCATTTAAAATGCAAGTATTGCAAGGCCAGCTTCATTTTGTAGTCTAATTATTGCTCAGAACATGAATATTTTAATTGTTGCATTCCAATTACTAAAACAAATCTGTCATTGCTTTGGCAAAAATCTCTTTGAAAAGTTCTGACTTTTCACTCACACGATAGTATGTTCATTGTTTTTGTTAACTGTCCACATTTCATATTAAATAAGATTCTTTCTAAAAATTAAAAGTTTTCAAATTATTGTTCACTAAAATTTGATAGCACAAATCATTTATTTAGTTGAATATTCACAGTGCATGTTGAATTATAGCCATTTCTAATTCGCTGGCAAATAGCTGAAGCTTATATATTTCAGTGAGAAATTAAACGGATTGATTATATATAAGTGTATAAGGACGCTAATTCTATTTGATTGTTCAATCGTTTGCTCACCCTGAACATGTAATAATTCAGAAGCC
>NW_025175194.1:0-1957 GCF_004010195.1 Chiloscyllium plagiosum | reverse complement strand
TGATCAATTGTGGGGCTCTCCTTTCTAAAATAATAGTGGAAACCAATATCTGCTGATGATAATGGATGTGTCTACCCGATTTCCATGGATAATTCCATTATGGGGTGTTAAGGCAAAAAGGGAGGCAGAGAAGTTGGTAGGTACCTTTACTCACTGTGGACTACGCAGTGTGATTCAGTCAGACCAAGGGTCTCATTTTACCAATCATTTGTTAAAGGACGTCATGGATAGCTTCGGCACACAGCAGTTTAAATCAAGTGCATCGCATCCCGAATCCCAGAGGGCCTTGGAAAGTTGGCATTAGACACTGAAGACAATATAAACAGCGTACTGTCAGAATTACCCGAATGATTGGAATAAAGGCGTCTCATTATATTGTTTGTCATTAGAGAGGGTGCAAATAAATCTACTCACTTTCCATCCTTTGAGTTAATATTCGTACATGTACTGAGAGGTCATTTGAAATTAATGAAATATAAATAGACAGAACCAAAGTCATACTTGGATTATGTATCTGAGGTGAGGGAGAAATTAGATGGAGTAGGTGAGTTAGCTAAACAGCACCTGAAGTGGGCACAGGAGAGAGTGAAGCAGGTGGCAGATTAAAAACTCTGAAACTTTGCCGATTTCCCGTGGGGATGACTTATTAGTATTGCCACCAGTGGTAGGAAATCCCTTGAAAGTCAGGTTTAGTGGCCCCTTTCAAATTAAAAAAATGTTGAGTCAGTTAAACTATTTGGTGAAGATACCGGATATGACAAAAAAATGTTAGCTAATGTCATGTGAATGAATAAATGCTCCAGAAACATTGAAGACTGAGGAACAGAGTTGTGGCCAAATTAACAAATTGTGCAGTTTATCAGTATGATGTAGTGATCTTTAGCAAGTGATTGAAAGCTCACATATTACAGTTGGCAGAGCATTTTGAACGATTACAAGAAGCAAACTTGGGAATAAACTTAAAGAAAACAGAATTCTCGAAAACAGAGGGGACGTTCCTGGGACATTACATTGGACATGGAAGGTTGACCCAATGGAACACAAAGACGAAGGGCTTTGAGGAATTTCCACGACCATCCTCGAAGAAAGTGGGGCTTCGATTTTTGGAACTGAGTGGATTCTATCGGAAGTTTGTTCCAAATTTCAACAGCATATTGGCACCACTGGTGGATTTACTGAAGAAGATCACAGAATTGTGGTGGACAGAACAATGCCAGGAGGCATTCGAGAATTTTAAAGCAGGATTAATCACTGCACCAGTTTTAGCTGCACCAAATATTTTGAAACCCTTTGAAATTATGTTAGATGCTCGGGATATAGGGGTCGGAGATGTATTGATGCAGAAAGATGATGATGGAATTGAATGGCCAATCGGCTACTTGTTGAAAAAAACTCAATATTCACCAGAAAAAAATACAAAATCTCCATTATTGAACAATAATGATGAAGTTTCACACTGCCCTGACAATATTTTAATGTGTATATGACAAAAAAATGTCAGAGATGATTGTGGATAACGACAAATCTCTCGCATTGGATCCTATCTCTTACCGACTTTAAATTTATTAAATGTACATGCTGTGGGTCGTAAAATGTGATAGCAGATGTGTTATCGCAGACTTAAAGGAAAATGTTTAGATAAGATTTGACTTATTGCAGTGTTATATTTTTGAGCATAATTAATATGAATGGTGTAACTGAGATTCATACTTTTGTAATTCATAATAATGGGATTAAGAATTAGAGGAAAAGAAATGAAGCCATCTTTTCATTCTGCTGGTCCATGTTTTTTTTTCTGAAGAGGGGAGATGTTCTGAAGCCGAAAGCATGTCCGATCACTTCAAGACAGAACGGGTTTTGCTGAATAGAAAGTACAGCCACAGATGCCTGCTAAAAATCAGACTGTTCCACATGTCACCATTAGCTGGGAAATGGGTACCTGAGTTTTGGTTGCTGT
>NW_025175193.1:0-1957 GCF_004010195.1 Chiloscyllium plagiosum | reverse complement strand
TTAGAAACAGAAGAGGAGAGGTCACACTGCTTGAAGTTTTTTTTAATAGGCCTCCGCAGAGTTCCAGGGAGGCGGAAGAGAGGATTAGCAAAATTCTTCTGGATAGAGTGAAAGTAACAGGGTGGTCATTATGGGGGACTTTAACTTCCCCAAAATTGACAGGAAGTGCTTTAACTCTAATATGTCAGATGAATCAGTGTTTATCCAATGTTTCCAGGAGGGTTTCCTGTCACAGTATGTTGAAGGGCCGACTACAGGGGAGGCCATATTGGATCTGGTCCTTGGTAATTAACCAGACTAGGTGTTTGATTTAGTTGTAGGTGAGCTCTTTGGAGAGAGTGACCATAATTCAGTTAAGTTTAGTTTAGCGATGGAAAGGAATAAGTACATGCCACAGGTCAAGAGTTATTGATGGGGCAAGGGCAATTATAATTGTATTAGGCAAGAATGAGATGCAGGGAATGGGGTAGCAAAATGCAGGGGATGCAGACAATGGAAGTGTGGAGCTGGTTTAAGGAACAGATATTGCGTGTCCTTGATAAGTATGTCCCTGTCAGACAGGAGGAAGTGATAAGGTCAGGGAAACTTGGTTTACTGCAGAAGCTGCATCTCATGTTACGAAGAGGAAGGAGGCTTAGATGCTGATGAGGCAAGATGGTTCAGATGAGGCGATGGAGAATTACAGATCAGCTAAGAAGGATTTAAAGAGAGAGTTAAAAAGAGCAAAGAGAGGACACGAGCAGTCTTTAACAAATAGAATAAAGGAGAACCCTAAAGCTTTCTATTGGTATGTGAGGAATAAAAAGATGATTAGGGTACGAATAGGGCTAATCACAGACAGAATGGGAAGATGAGTGTTGACCCTGTGGAGATCGGAGATATGCTAAATTAACATTTCTCATCGGTTTTCACTCAGGAAAAGGAGAATATTGTAGAGGAGGAGAATGAGGTACGAGATATTAGACGAGAAAGTATCAAGGTTCGTTACGAACAGGTATTATCAATGCTGGAAGGAGTGAAAATAGACAAGTCCCCTGGGCTGGATGGGATTTATCCTAGGATTCTCTGGGAAGCTAGGGAGAAGGTAGCATAGACTATGGCTTGGATATTTGAGTTGTCATTGTCTGCAGATTTGGTACCAGAGCACTGGAAGCTTGCACATGTTATGCCCTTGTTCAAGAAGGGCAGTAGAGAGGACCCAGGTAATTATAGACCAGTGAGCCTTACTTCTGTTGTAGGAAAGGATTAGGAAAGGATTATAAGAGATCAGATTTATAATCATCTGGCAAACACCAATTTGATTTCAGATAGTCAACCTGGTTTTGTCAAGAGCAGGTCATGCCTCACAAACCTCATTGAGTTTTTTGAGAAGGTCAACAAGCTTGTAGATGAGGGTAGGACATGGTACACATAGACAAAAGTAAAGGCTTTGGCAAGGTTCCACGTGGTAGGCTGTTGGAGAAAATGCAGAGGCATAGAATTGAAGGTGATTTAGCAGTTTGGATTAGAAACTTGCTTTCTAAAAGAAGGCAGCGAGTGGTGGTTGATGGAAAATATTCAGCCTGGAGTCCAGTTACTAGTCACGTGCCACAAGGATCTGTTTTGGGACCACTGCAGGTGAATGGATTAGGAAATTTGCAGGCGACACTAAAGTCAGTGTTGTAGTAGACAGTGTGGAAGAATGTTACAGGTTGCAAGGGGACTTGGATAAACTGCAGAATTGGGCTGAGATGTGGCAAATAGAGTTCAATACAACTAAATATGAGGTGATGCACTTTGAGAAGAATAACAGGAAGGCTGAATACTGGGTCAATGGAAAGATTCTTGGTAGTGTGGTGTGCAGAGGTATCATTGAGTCCATGTACATAGATCTCTGAAAGTTGTCACCCAGGTTGATAGTGCTGTTAAGAAGGCAAACGGTGTATTAGGTTTCATTCGTGGAGGGATTGAGTTCTGA
>NW_025175192.1:0-1957 GCF_004010195.1 Chiloscyllium plagiosum | reverse complement strand
GGCACGAAACAGTCTTGGCAAGAAGGATTAGGGAGAACTCAAAGGCATGCGTGAGGAATAAGAGAATGATCAGGGAGAAGGTAGGGTCGATCAGTGTTGTGTAGAGAACTTCTGCGTGGAATCTGAGCAACCGGGGAAGACCGAAAAGAGTTTTTTGTTTCGGATTGTTGCAAATGAAAACTTACAGGAGCTGGGATACAGTGTTGACCAGATCAAGATTGATATCGTTGATGTGTTAGAAATTTTGGAAAACATTAAGATTGATAAGTCTCCAGGGCGAGATCTGATTAATCCTAGGCTGCTCCGTGAAGCGAGAAAGGAGGCTGCTAAACCGCTGGCGTGGATATTTGCCTCCTCATTCTCCACAGGAGTCGTACCGGAGGATTGGAAGGAGCTAAATGCTTTTCCTTTTTTCAAGAAGTGTAATAGGAAATTCTCTGGCAATTACAGACCAGTCAGTCTTACGTCGGCGGTCAGCAAAGTTTTGGAATGCATTCAGAGGGATAGGATTTATGACTATTTGGTAAAGCATAGTGTGATTAAGGGCAATCAGCATGGCTTTGTGAGAGGCAGGTCATGCCTCACAAATCTTATTGAGTTCTTTGAGGAGGTGTCAAGGCTTGTCAACAACGGTTGAGCAGTGATGTGCTGTATATGACATTTAGCAAGGCATTTGATAGGGTTCCCAATGGTAGGTTCATTGATAAAGTCAGGAAGTATGGGATACAGGGAGATTTGGCCATTGGGATTCATAATTGGCTGGCTGACAGAAGGCAGAGAGTGGTTGTATATGGGAAGTATTCTGCCTGGAAGTCAGTGTTGAGTGGGGTCCTGTAATGCTCTGTTTTTGGGCCTCTGCTCTTTGCAGTTTTTACAAATGACTTGGATGAGGAGGTTGAGGGGTGCATTAGTAAATTTGCAGATCGCTCAAAGGTTGGATGTGTCTTGGATAGTATAGAGGGCAGGCTGCAGCACGACATAGATAGGATACAGAGCTGGGTTGAGAAATGGCAGATCGAGTTCAACCTGGATAAAGGCGAAGTGATGCATTTTGGAAGTTCGAACTCGAATGCTGAATACAGGATTAAAGATAGGATTCTTGGCAGTGTGGAGGAACAGAGGAATCTGGGTATACAAGTACATAGATCCCTCAAAGTTGCCCCCGAAGTGGATAGGGTTGTTAAGAAAGCATATAGCGTTTTGGCTTTCATTAACAGCGGGGTCGAGTGTATGAACCATGAGGATTTGCTGCAGCTGTACAAGTCACTGCTGAGACCACACTTGGAATTTTGTGTCCAATTCTGGTCGCCTACTATAGGAAAGATACAGAGGCTTTGGAGAGGGTGCAAAGGAGGTTTACCAGGGTGCTTCCTGGAGTGGAGGGCTTACCTTATGAAGATCAATTGAATAAGCTCGGACTTTTCTCTCTGGAGAGAAGGAAGAAGAGAGGAGACCTGATCGAGGTGTACAAATAATGAGAGGAATAGATAGAGTCAATAACCAGAGGCTTTTCCCTAGGGCAGGATTAACAGGTATGAGAAGTTATAGTTTGAAGATATTCGGAGGAAAGTATAAAGGAGACGTCAGAGGTAGGTTCTTTACGCAGAGAGTTGTGAATGCATGGAATGCGTTGCCAGCTGTCGTGGTGGAAGCAGAGTCATTGAGGACATTTAAGCCACTGATAGACATGCACATGGATAGCAATAATTTGAGGAGTGTGTAGGTTACGTTACTATATTTGACATTAGGATTAAACTTTGGCAAAACGTCATGGGCCAAAGGGCCTGTTCTGTGCTACACTTTTCTATGTTGTATGTTCTACGTTCTATGACTCATTTATATACTTGTAATTTCAGAAAATAAAACTGGTTTGTATTCGGACTTCATGTAAAATTCAATACATTAAGATCACTATTCCCAAAACCTCCTTTACTGCACGTTTTTGAACTTGCTCCTC
>NW_025175191.1:0-1956 GCF_004010195.1 Chiloscyllium plagiosum | reverse complement strand
AAGGAATATACATTCAGTCAATTGCGGGGTGGGGAGGTTAATAAGGGGCAGCAAATTTTAAGAGAGGTGGCTCAGTGGCTAGCACTGCTGCCTAACAGTGTCAGAGACCCGGGTTTGATTCCAGCCTTAGGCGAGTGTGTGGAGTTTACACATTCTCCCTCTGTCTGCGTGGGTTTCCTCTGGGTACTCCGGTTTCTTTCCACAGTCCAAAGATATGCAGGTTTGATGGATTGGCCATGCCAAATTGCCCACAGGGTCCACGCATGTGCCAGTTAGACAATTAACAACAGGAAATGCAGGGTTACAGGGAATGGATGGGTCTAAATGGGATGCTGACTATAGGGTTGGTGTGGACTCGATGGATGAACACCCTGTTTCTGCACTATAGGGACTCTATTCTATTCTCATGAAGAAGAATGTACCTATCTCAATGTGTTCTGAATCTGTGGACTTCCCTATTCAAAATGCAGTGGATGCCAGGGCAATGAGCAAACTTAATGAAAAGATACAGATGTTTTATTTGCAATGAGTTGAAGGGTGAGAGAGGCCCAGGCGGGAAAATCCAGCTGAGAGCGAGGTGAGCTCAATCATCATTGTATTAAATGATGGAGCTGGTTCGAAGGGCTGCATTGCCTCTCCTGTGCCCAGTGCTTATCTTCTTACGGTAATAACTGGAAAGCTGAATCCAAAACTCACCACCTTCAGAAAATGCAGGATACGCAGGTGGATTAGCGTTCCAAACTTAGATAGCGAGGAAGAGAGTAGGAGATAATGATTTTGCAATTTTACACTGAGGGGACACAGTGATTTATGGCGTTCGACTGTGTAGGACATTCACAGCATCCAGAATACTCTGTTGGGAATATCTATCCTATACTTTACTACAAGCCAAGGTCTTTGACAATGAAACCCAAAACACCGCCTCCCCACGGAATCTGATAAAAGACCCGAGAAGTCTGGTTGAATTTAGAACACAGATGGAAAACGGGAAGATTAAATCCAATCCCAAGATCCTGTGCTTAAATAAAGGAGACTACAATAGGATGAGGCAGGATTTGGCTAATGTAGACTGGAAGCAAAGACTTTACGGTGGGACTGTTGACACAGTGGAGGAATATCAAAGCAATTTTTCAAAGTGCTCAGTAAAAACATATATCAGTGAAAAGGAAGGACTGTAGGAAAAGGAGTAATCTGCCATGGGTGACTAAGGAAATAAGGGAGTCTATCAAATTAAAATAGAAGGCACACAAATTGGTAAAGACCAAGGAGAAACCAGGAGATTAGAAAATCTTCAAAAATCAACAGAAAGCTAGATGGGATTCGGGATAAAATATAATGAGTAGCTATCTCCAGGGCCAGAATAGCAGTTTACACTGCTGGAGGGGAACCTATTGTGTGGGGAACATAAGGCCTCTCTAATTGTTGAAGCACTTAACTGTTACCATAGAGATAATCCTGATCAAGTTAAAAATCACAGCACACTCCAAAAGCTTGTACTTCTAAATAAACCTGCTGGACTATAACCTGGTGATGTGTGGTTTTTAACTTTGTCCATCCCACCTCAACCCCGGCTCCTCCACATCAGAATCCTGATAGACAGCCCCACTGAAGCTCAAGCGCCTGTCAGATACCTGACTGAGCCACAGTGCCGTGGGGGAGGGGTATGTGGTTTAACCACAAAGTGCTGAACTAAACTAGACTTTTTAAACTGCTGTTGCCATGGAGATAATCCTGAGAGAGAGTCTCTATTCAAAGTCACAAACCACAAAAGGTATAAGAATGGGAGCAGCACATCGGACAGGCGGGGAGTTACCTGATGCTGCCTGGAGGTGTTCTGCATGTACACTATCCAGGGAACTGCCATGTCTCATCAATAAAGACTCAAAGAAGACCTGTCAGAGTTCTGTACCTAGTTATTCCTACCCAGCAGGGTTCAGGAATATGAGTACACAGCAG
>NW_025175190.1:0-1956 GCF_004010195.1 Chiloscyllium plagiosum | reverse complement strand
GTCACCCTCAGCTGATCATGTGTTCAGCCACATTCGTAGGCTCTCCCTAAATGATTGAAAAGAGCCAGGCATTTCAAATGCAGATTTATGTCATATATCTGGGCAAACACGGAATGTGAAAATAGACACATGAAACGGTCAGCAGATGTGTTGTCGGGGGTTGGAGGTATATGTAAGCAGGTCTGCTTAGTAAAGCTCAGTAATGATTGACTCTGGTCAAAAAGAAGATGATATGAAGACGAGAAGGTGAACCACCCATGATAACAAAGGCTGTGAAGGATACTAATCAATCACAAACTAAAGAATTCAGATTGGTGAGCTCTAGCGTCGGCCACATTTGGGAAGTTTACTTTTGGAACCAGAAGCAGATTGTACAAAACAAAATACAAAGAAAGCTATTGCAAAACTGGCAAGAAATATGAAAAGAAACTAACGGCAAGAATTTTTCCATATCGAATAAAAACGTTCATAATGTGTGTGTGACCCTTGGAAGAAATGCAGGAAAGAATATGTGGGACACCGGGAGGATGTGACTGGGGAACTGATTTCAGGGAACAGGCAGATAATTTAAAACAGTATTTTACATCGTTCCTCACGAGGAAGGCACAAAGAGTTTCAATATTATAAACAAAATTGTAGTCAGATGAAAGTTTTGCACTGTCTCTAACAAAACGAACAAGACTTTTCTCAAACAGGAAAGTCTAAGGGTAAACAGCTCATCAGCAATTCATAGCTTGCTTTAATAGAAGTGGTTGCTGAGTGACTGGAGGCACTGTGTTAAATATTATATAACGCGCAGAATTACAGGATTGTTCCAGTGAAACTGGTGAAACTCCAATGTGGCGCCTGTCTTCAAGAAGAGAGTGAGTATTCAAGTGTTTAGGTACTCCCTTTGTCTGAATCGTGGAGCATATTTGAGAGGCTTAGTGGCCTCATGATGCACTTTCATCCTGCGTGATTTTTAAAAAAGTAAAACTCTGCTCCTTCCTCTAATGCGTTACATACTGGGGGATGAACATTTAGCTAAAGGTGAAGTACATTGAAAATTATCTGGAACATTTTTTAAACGACATCATCCAGAGAATTTTAGAAACTGCATTTATAAGAACATTTTATAACCATGTGGTGGTATTGCGTAGGTGAGAGAGAGAGAGAGAGAGCTGCATTGCTGTGGTGAGAGTGATGGAGTCTTATTCTGGGGAAGGCGCTCACAGATATACAGTGAGTGTGAGAGAGTAGAGAGATTACAGTGACCCTTATCCTGACAGAGTGGGGAAGGTTATTGATGCTTTTCCTGCATTGCTGGACTTTTCTTCGGACGCCAGATGCTGCACTGAGCTGGGGGGTGTGCTCAGACCATGCTCGGTGGGTCTGGTGGTGCGGCTCCCTCTGGGAAGAGAATGGTCCCCCTCTGTACGAGACTATTCACCAGGACCTCCGTGCCCCTGTCGACAAGCTGTGGTGTAATTTCCCCTTATCTGACATACTAGGGTAAATTATGCAGGGCAGCTCCAAACTCAGAAAGCTCAACCGTGTGCCTATTGCCTTTTTAATGATGGCAGCAGTACCAGGGATCACTGAATATCCAGGGGCATCCGGGAGATGGTCTGTACCTCCAGCCATGATGGGTGGGAGAATCGGGCTGGTATTGACTGAGAGGGGCACCATGGGGTGGATAGTTAATGAGGTGAGTTCGATAAGATAAAACCAGGAAACTAGCTCTGCCTCGTGCAGACATTCCTTCTGTCACATTCAATGAAAATGGCACTGAGATAAATTATTGTCAGATTCAACCCAATGAGTCGAAGATTCTGCTGATCCTACTCCCATTTACAACGCTGCAGGACAAATGCTTATCCAAAACTCTCCATCATCTTAACCTACACCAATATCCTGCTCACCCATCATTCCTGGAAACAGTGGCCTATATTGCAAGATACTATCAAAATGTTTTCA
>NW_025175189.1:0-1956 GCF_004010195.1 Chiloscyllium plagiosum | reverse complement strand
AGTAATTAGAAGTGAACGAGCTGTCGGGATAGAACCGAAAGAGACAAACTAACAGTTGGACATAGGAATTGATAATGATTTGTTTGGAGCATTACTAACTGTTCACGGAGACTGTTTATGATTAACCATAAGTATTGTGTAATGGCTGCTATGCTATAATTAGGCCTGGTGGGTGTGTCGGGGGCCAGGACATGGGAGACTTCAGGCCTCTAAAATGATTGAAATTGGTATGGATGGTCGCGGGGTGCTCAAGCAGAAAATGGCCTGTTACTTTTTCAGCATGCGCTGAGCTATGGTGGAACACTGCAGTAAGCCTGAGATAGAGACGTTGGCGAGGAAACTTGGTTCTTTGCTAAAGGGGCAGTCAACTGGAAGCTCAGGGACATTTTTGGCGATAGAACTTTGTATTCTGCACAACGGTCATTCAATCCAGACTTCATTTCCCAAGATAATGGCGACCACAATATGAGCAGTGAATCGATGGGACTGGATTGTGTGAAGAGTAGGGAAAGTGTTGCTTCACCTGGAAGGTGTATTTGAGCACTTGTGTACTAAGCAGGGAGTTCAGAAATGGACAAGTGAGGAGAAGTAAGAAGCAAGAAGAAAGGATAGCTTAGAAGATATTATTAGAGATGTTGTTAATAAATGTGTAAGAAAGCGACCATAAAGGAACTATACCTGAATGCTCGTACTTTTCGGAAGAAGGTTGGGGATATAACGGCATAAATTATCACGAACGAATACAATTTAGTAGACATTGCAGATACATGGAGACAGCATAGCCAAGACTGGGAGGTAAATATTCACGGGCATGAGACAATTTGGAAGGACAGAAATGGTGGTAAGGAAGGTGGTGTAACTCAAACAATCAAGGACAACCTCAGACCGATGCTGACAGATGATATACGTTCTATGGAGAAGGAGTTTGAATCCATTTGGGAGGAAAGTAGAAGTTCTAAGAAGAAAATGTCATTGACTGTCGGAGTCGACCGGCTCCAAATTTTAAGATCACATTTGGGAGGGCAGGAAACAAAGACATAAACAACACCTGAAAAAATGGTATGGCAATTATCATGCGGGATTTTAATCAACATGTCGATCGGTCGAAGCAGCTCAGTCAGGGTAGCCTTGATGAGAAGAGTATTGAGTATCTGCGATAGATTCCTTAACTACTGTGTAATGGAACAGGCCAACAAGGGGAGAGGCCAAATTAGATTTGGTACCGGGTAATGAACATGGCAAGGTGATGGATTTGGCGGTAGGTGAGCACTTTGGTGATAGTTACCAAATCTAAATTATGTTTACTTGAGCTTTTCAAAGGGATAGGTATACACCGGAGGGCAAGCGCTGCTGCTGGGGGAAAGAAAATTGTAATGCGATTAGATAAGATCACGCATGCACAGGTTGGGCAAGAAAACGGCAGGGAATGGCAGAATAGACGTGAGGAGCTTATTCAAGGAGCAGGTTCTGTGTGTATTTGATAAGTATGTAACTGTCAGAGAGGGAGGAAATTGTCAAGTGCAGGAGTCATGATTACTGAGGAAGTTCAGGAAAGACCTGAAGAGAGACAGAAGATGAGCCAGGATGGTAGTTGAGAATTTGTTGGCAGATAGGATAAGGGAAAATCCTATATCTTTCCATAGTTACGTAAAGACTAAAAGAATGAATGGAATAAAATATGGCCAATGAAGGACAGTCGAGGTAAGTAGTGCGTGGAGACAGAAGTGATGGGGGAAGCGCAAAAGCAATATCTTTCGTCAGGATTCACTCTGGAAAAACAAAATGTTGTAGAGGACAATACTAAGAAACAGTCTACCAGACGAGATCGGATTGAAGTTCCCAAGGACGAGGTGTTACAAACTCTGAAAATGTGAAAATATATAAATTCCCGTGTGCCGGGTGGGATTTATCCTAGAATTCTCTGGGAAACTAAGAATCGGATTTCCGAGCCTTCGA
>NW_025175188.1:0-1956 GCF_004010195.1 Chiloscyllium plagiosum | reverse complement strand
TTTGCCGAGAATCACTGAAACTGAGCTTGATGACACGGAGACATGGTGTAACAGCTGCCAAGACATGTGGAGGGCCTTTGGACGGATTAGGACCCAAAAATGCTGGGAAAAAGACTGGATCCTAAGACGGGGGAGTAAGTGTTCAGGGAGAGGACTGGAGAATGGGGTTAAGAATGATATAAGGCAGAATCGAATGGCGGAGCAGACGAGATATTCTGAAAGCGCTAACCGTCCTCCTATGTCTTCCAATCTCTGGCCATCTGGTATCTAAGGAAATAGAAGCAGAGTTATTTGTTCAGTTGGACGTACCGGGCAAAGTGAGAGATAGAACAAGCATGATACAATTTTAGAGACTGGGAAAATGGTTGGAGAGGAAGCAATAAAAGTGAAGCTGAATATAAAGTTTGAAGTCAGGACATATTCAATAAAAAGGAAGTTTTCAGAAAGGCAGAGGGACATGGAGATGGAAAAAGAAGTGTTGCCAGTCCCGGAATCTCATTCGGTTTTCATTTTCAAGATGCGACCGGACCTGCTGAGCTTTTCCAGCAATTTCATTTGTTGATTCTGAAAAAGAAGATGGGAGTGATCCTGGACCAATCAGCTCTCCCATGTTCTGGGAATATTTGACTTACCCGCTCGATCAGATCACGTCTGTCCCACACTGAAACCTCAGAATTTTTCCCACCCCCATCCTCGTTACTGGCGCTAAACTGTTCTTTTCATAAACTTACATGAGCACACAACAAGAACAATTGCAAAACGTTCAGGGAGAGCTCCGGTCCGTTCCATCTGCACATTCTGAATCAGTTAATTTTTGTTCAGGACCCATGAGACATTAAGCCGTCTCTGTCAGACCACTAACAAATGGCCATTCGCGTTCTGTGTCTTTGAACACTTTGGTTGGTGCACGGATGTAATGGGATCTCACGTTTTGAAATGGACATCATTCATTGTATTTTCAGCTGCACTGATAAAGTTGTCTCTGGCGCTTCCAGTAAAGTGCAGTCAGTTTTCACTCTGAAACTGACATGAGATCAAAGCAGGAGGACATATGTGTCAGCGAAAACAACAAGAATGCTCCACCAGCGTTGGCTTACAATTCCGCATGTGGAACGAAGAGCTGGAACTCTATTAGACAGTGAAAACGACTATTATGGGGCTTGGCCGCACGACTTTCTGATTACACAACTCACATTGGGCCGAACTGAGATATCCAGCTTTGGCACACGATAAATTAGTTTGCTATTTCATTCTGAGCATAATTCACCTGACACAGCAATTTGCAAAGATCCAGCTTATTCCTCCCAATCACAAATAACATAATTCACATCTTTCACTTTTATTACTTCGTCAAAACACTACAATCTATTTAACACTTGTCCCGCATTTAAGATTAAACCTGAATATTTTCATATGAAGTGATTTCCAGTCACTCTGGCAGACAGTAAATCAGTTGAAAAATTACCTGAGGAATCCCAACCATTTCTGTTTACAGTATTGGCAATTTCCCATCTACTGACAAGACAGAGTCCTCACAATCATCATTTTCTTTGTTCTTCCTGCCTAAAACGTGTACCACTTCTTATTTTCAAGACAGCAGTTTTGTTTATCAGACGTTCAAAGAACAGGAACAACCTACCAATCTCCTGAAACCGTTTCCAAGTTAAAATGGAAGTTTTGTTCCTTTCCCACGGGATGAGTTTCCACGACCTGTGTCCCAGGGTTTGGCAGAAAGCCCTGAGTGAAGCTGCAGTGGCCGCTTTCAGTTGGCATCGGGGGATTGGAGAACGTGGTGTCGTATTCTGCTGCGTGTAAACGTCTTGCTCCCTGTGGACTCGGGGTGAATCATGGATGAGTTTTCGGACCAACACTGCCTTCCAGTCTCAGGCCATCTGCTATCTAAGGAAATAGAGACAGAGTTAATTGTTCAGTTCGATGTCCTGGGCAATGTGAAAG
>NW_025175187.1:0-1956 GCF_004010195.1 Chiloscyllium plagiosum | reverse complement strand
TCTGAGGTACTGAGGGAGCACTTTCTGAGGTATTCAGGAATCACTTTCAGAGGTATTGAGGAAGCACTTTCTGTGGTATTGAGCGAGCACTATCTGAGGTATTGAGGAAGCACTTTCTGAGGTATTAGGGGATCACTTTCTGAGTTACTGAGGGAGCACTTTCTGTGGTATTGAGGGAGCACTATCTGAGGTAATTTTGGAGCACTTTCTGACGTATTGAGTAAGCACTTTCTGAGGTACTGAGGGAGAACTATCTGAGGTATTTAGGGAGCACTTTCTGAGGTATTGAGGGAGCACTTTCTGAGGTAGTGAGGGAGCACTTTCTGAGGTATTGAGGAAGCACTTTCCGAGGTATTGAGGGAACACTATCTGAGGTATTGAGGAAGCACCTTCTGAGGTATTGAGGGAGCACTATCTGAGGTATTGAACGAGCACTATCTGAGGTACTGTGGGAGCACTTTGTGAGGTATTGAGGAAGCACTTTCTGAGGTATTGAGGAAGCACTTTCTCAGGAACTGAGGGTGCACTTTCTGAGGTACTGTGGGATCACTATCTGAGGTATTGAGGGAGCACTTACTGAGGTACTGAGGAAGCACTGTCTGAGGAACCGAGGGAGAAATATCTGAGGTATTGATGCAGCACTTTCTGAGGTACTGAGGGACAACTATCTGAGGGACTGAGGGAAAATTATCTGAGGTACTGAGGGAGCACTTTCTGAGGTATTGAGGGTGCACTATCTGAGGCATTGAGGGAGCACTATCTGAGGTATTGTGGGAGCAATTTCATATGTATTGAAGGAGAACTATCTGAGGTATTGAGGGAGCATTATCTGAGGTATTGAGGTTGCACTATCTGAGGTATTGAGGGAGAACTATCAAAGGTATTGAGGGAGCACTATCTGAGGCATTGACGGTGAACGATTTGAGGTATTGAGGGAGCACTTTTAGAGGTATTGAGGAGCACTATCTGAGGTATTGAGGGAGAATTATCTGAGGTACTGAGGGAGAACTATCTTGGGGTACTGAGGGAGCAAATTTCTGAGGCATTGAGGGAGCACTTTCTGACGTACTGAGGGAGCACTTTCTGATGTATTGAGGGAGCACTTTCTGAGGTATTGTGGGAGCAATTTCATATGTATTGAAGGAGAACTATCTGAGGTATTGAGGGAGCATTATCTGAGGTATTGAGGTTGCTCTATCTGAGGTATTGAGGAAGAACTATCAGAGGTATTGAGGGAGCACTATCTGAGGCATTGACGGTGAACTATTTGAGGTATTGAGGGAGCACTTTTAGAGGTATTGAGGAGCACATTCTGATTTACTGAGGGAGAACTATCTGAGGTATTTAGGGAGCAATATCTGACGTATTGAGGGAGAACTATCTGAGGTATTGAGGGAGCACAATCTGAGGCATTGATGGAGCACTTTCTGAGATATTGTAGGAGCACTTTCTGAAGTACTGAGGAAGCACTATCTGAGGTACTGAGGGAGAACTATCTGAGGTATTGATGGAGCACTTTCTGAGTTATTGAGGGAGCACTTTCTGAGGTATTGAGGGATAACTGTCTGTGGTATTGAGGGAGCACTTTCTGAGGTATTGTGGGAGCACTATCTGAGTTATTGAAGGAGCACTATCTGAGGTATTGATGGACCACTATCTGAGGTATTGATGGAGCGCTTTCTGAGACATTGAGGGAGCACTTTCTGTGGTATTGAGGGATAACTCTCTGTGGTATTGAGGGAGCACTTTCTGAGGTATTGAGGGAGCACTTCCTGAGGTAATGAGGAAGCACTTTCGGATGTATTGTGGGAGCACTTTCTGAGGTACTGAGGGAGAACTATCTTAGGTACTGAGTGAGCACTTTCTGAGGTACTGAGGGAGCACTATCTGAGGTACTGAGGGTCAATTTCTGAGGTATTGAGGAGGCACTTTCTGAGGTATTGAGGGAGCACTATC
>NW_025175186.1:0-1956 GCF_004010195.1 Chiloscyllium plagiosum | reverse complement strand
ACTCCTACAACCCTCTCTCCCTCATTCCTCCTGCCCACCTCCCTCACTCCTACCGCCCTCCCCCCCTTGGGAGGAAACTTGGGGAATATATATATATATATATAGGTGTGTTGAAAAAAAGCCCATACTACAGAAGAGGAGGTGCTGAAGACATTAAAATACAGAAAGATAGATAAGTCCTTGGGACCGGATCAAGTGTATCCCAGGACATTGTGCAAAGCCATGGAAGAAATTGCAGGGCTCCTAGCAGAGATATTTGTATCGTTGCTAGCTACAGGTGAGGTGCCGAAAGACTGGAGGGTGACTAATATTGTGCTATCATTAAACAACATTTGAAAGGAAAAGCCAGGGAACTACAGACTGCTGAGCCTGGCATCAGTGGTGGGGAAGTTGTTGGAGGGGATTCTGAGAGACGGGCACTTGGAAAGGCAAGGACTGATTAGGGAGAGTCAGCGTGTGGGAAATCATGCCTCACAAACTTGATTGAGTTTTTCTTTTGAAGAGGTGTCCAATAAAATAGGTGAAGGCAGAGCGGTAGACATTGTCTACATGGACTTCAGCAAGGCCTTTGGCAGGGTTCTGCACAGCAGACTGGCTGGTACGGTTAGATCGCCTGGGGTCAAGGGAGAGCTGGAGCCAGGGTCCAAGACTGCGGTTGCTGAGTTTTGAGGGTGAACGTGCCAGGGGGAGGGGGAGGGTCGGAGGGTAGATTGCCTTCCCTTCCAGCCCAACTCAGTGTGTTGTCTCTTCCTCTCAGGTCCATCCACGTGATACTTAATGTCCCTCATGGCCACATTTCCCACAATGCATGTATCACCGACAAGATCGCCTCTGATCACTCTGCTTTCCACACAGCACCTCCTCCAAAACCCCGTTTCCCTCAGTATCAGCCCCTGGAGAATAACCCCCCACCTCCCCCCGCAATTCGCTCGACACATGTCCCCAACTGGTTGGCCTTTGGGCGTCCATTCATCGTGTCGTTTGTCCAACGTCAAGTCCCACACTGAGACCATCGCTGTCTCTCTCTCTCTCTCTCTCTCTCGCCCGGGCAGCTCGCTCAGCTCTGACCCTCCCCTCTGCTCCCGTATGTCCGAGACGCGCAGAGGTGAAAGGATACTGTGGACGATTCTGGGCAAACGATTCACAGTCAGATCACCGGTGCAAAACACAACTTGGGTCCAGTTCCCAACTGGAAGGAAGCGTTCCCTCTGGCATGGACTGCCCTGGGCATAAAAATCGCGAAAGATTCCCATCTCTACATCGATCTGCGCCCGTCCCCTCCACCCTCACTGAAGGACAGGATTCTCAGAGAGACCATTGCCATTATGATCACGCTGTCTCTACCAGACCTTATCCATCTGTTAGTGCACTCGGCCAGGTTCTCACCTATCCCATCAACCCCCGCCAATCTCCATGTTGGCCAATTCAGTCAATGAGTTGAATGAGCTTTCTTGTCACATGTACACTGAGGACAGTGAAAGATTCACAAGTCAACACTGACTGTGACCACCGTTGCTATAAAGGAGCCCAGGTCCAGTCCCGAGTGACAATAGAGACAGGAATGAAACAAGTTCCATTACAGCCGAACACAGTATAACCACAGGGGACAAAAAACAAGACGCAAACTTAACAACTCAAATATCACGGACTCTCCTCAGGTGCTCTTGGTAGCTGACCAGGGAAGGGGGTCACTTCATGATCCCAACGCAGACTGCCCGCTTTCCCAAACCACGCCCCTCTACCCCCTGCACTCCCACACCAGACCCCTGTCCACACTCCCACACCACGCCCCTGTCCACACTCCCACACCACGCCCCTGTCCCCACTCCACCCCAGAACCCCTGTCCCCACTCCCACACCACACCGGGCCCCCGTCCCCCCTCCCACACCGGGCCCCCGTCCCCACTCCCACACCGGGCCACTGTCCCCACTCCCACACCAGGCCCCTGGCCCCAC
>NW_025175185.1:0-1956 GCF_004010195.1 Chiloscyllium plagiosum | reverse complement strand
GTAAAGTGCTGCTTCACTTGGAAGGTATGTTTGGGCACTTGGATATCAAGGACGGAGAAGATAAATGCGAAAGTGTTACACCTTTAGCAATTGCAGGGGAACGTGCCGTGGAGCTGTGGGGAGTGTGTTTGGAGTGAAGGAAGAGTGGACCATAGTGCCCCAGATGGAAGAGTCCCTGCAGAAGACAGATAAGGGAGGGGGGGGAATATGTGTCTGGTGGTGGCATCTCGCTGGAGGTGTCGGAATGACAGCTAATGATTTTCTGGATGCGAATGCTGGTGGGATGGTTTTTAAAGGACAAGGGGAACCCTATCACTGTTGCGGGAGTGAAGAGAAGAAGTCAGGACCGAAGTGCAGGAAGTGGGTCAAACCCAGTTGAAGGCCCTGTCTTGGGCAATGCTGGGGAATCCTCTGTTGAGGAAGGTGGTGGAGAATTTGGAGGCCTCCTTAACAAAGTTGGCATCATCAAAACATATGCAATGGAAACAGAAGAGCTGGGAAAATAGAATAAGGGCTTTATAGGAAGCAGGGGGCAAGGATGTACAGTCCAGGTTAACTGTGGGGGTCAGTGGATTTATACTGGATATTAGTGGCCAGTCTATCTCCAGAAATATAAACAGAGATGTCGAGGAACAGATGGAAGGAGTCAGAGATGAACCAGGTGAAAGCGAGGGCAGGGTGGAAATTAGAAATCAAATCGATAAACATTTCCAATTCTGTACGAGAGAGGGAATCAGCACCAATGCTATCATTGGTATATTGGAGAAAGGGTTGGGGTGGGGGCTGGAATCTTCCACATACTCCACAAAGAGATAGGCATTACTGGGGCCCATGCAGTGACCATTTTTGATACAATGGTCTGACGTTGCATGGTGGAGTCATGGTCCTGGGGAAGATAGGAGGAGGTATCGGAGAGTTGACACTCAGCACCTGCAACATAGATGTCAATGTGCTAATCAACAATAGCACACACCAAACAGTAAAGGACAATATGAAAGGGCCGTTCAAGTTATTGTTCACAAGGCAATAGCAGTGAGTGTCTTAAATGGGCCTTTTGGAGAAGAACAAGAGCAACACAGACCAAAGTTGAAAGTTAACCCAAATGGGCGGCAAGCCCAGGATGGCAGTGAGAGAGGACAACGGTCAGTGAATGCTGAAATATTGGGGTTGGGATTTGAGATGACAAAGTAGCCAAGCAGAGAAAAAAAAACACAGGCAGGACAACTGGAGGGATGAGTCCAGGAGGTTTAAGTAGAAACAAGAAAAAGTGATAAGGAGAATTGGCTCAGATCCAGAATGATAATCAATAACTGCATGCGAACAGACATGAGAAACATGACAGGCAAGAATACATAGGCATGATAATCAGGATTGGTGATAAATAAGGCATTAGAATTCAAAGGTAAAGTGGGGGCAACTGAGTGTGTTAGTTAAACAGCAGTGCAATAGAGGAAACAATGTTGGAGCTCTTTCCAAGAAAATTCCACAAGGTGTATAGAATTAATCACTGGGGCAGAAAACCATCAGTTTTGGCTATTGACCAGAGTAGATCCAAAAGTCGTGAACTCCAATAAGGTGGGTTTTAGGGGAGCCATGGTTCCAAACCACTCATTCAAAAAGGTGTTGATGATCCAGTCTGCCATAGTGATGGCTGTCCTTCAGCATTTTAACACTAATGGCAGGGTTAATTGCATTAAGAGGAGACTTCTACCCCTATTTCAGGAGTAAAGTCCTGCCTGAGGGAGTTGCCAATTGAACGGCCAGCAGCACTGTAGTCATAGCAGTATCAGGCAAAAGTGGTGGCCTCTCCTGGAATTATTGGCAGTACAAATGGAGACAAGCCTGGACTTGAAGTAGATTTAGGAAAGAATCACTGGGGCCATGCTGGCAGCTTCCACAGTGGTGTGGGGGGGTGCCCAGGACAGCAGAATGACTTGAGGTCAGGGGGGTGGGGGG
>NW_025175184.1:0-1956 GCF_004010195.1 Chiloscyllium plagiosum | reverse complement strand
GGGCCGTGATGGTTACGGTACAGTGGGAGGTATGTAGGTCCGTGATGGTTACTGCACAGTGGGAGATATGTTGGTCCGTCATGGTTACTGTACAGTAGGCCATGACGGTTACTGTACAGTGGGAAATATGTCGGGCCGTGATGGTTTCTGTACAGTGGGAGGTATGTCGGGCCGTGATGGTTACGGTACAGTGGGAGGTATATCGGGCCGTGGTGGTTACTGTACAGTGGGAGATAAGTCGGTCAGTGATGGTCACTGTACAGTGCGAGGGATGCCGTGCTGTGATGGTTACTGTTCAGTGGGAGGTATGTCAGTCCGTGATGGTTACTGTTCAGTGGGAGGTATGTCGGTCCCTGATGGTTACTGTACAGTGCGAGGTATGTTGCGCCGTGATGGTAACTGTACAGTGGGAAGTATGTCATGCCGTGACATTTACTGTACAGTGGGATGTATGTCGGGCTGCGATGGTTACTGTACATTGGGAGGTATGTCGGGCTGTGAAGGTTACTGTACAGTGGGAGGAATGTCGGGCTGTGATGGTTACTGTAATGTGTGAGGAATGTCGGGCCGTGATGGATACTTTACAGAGGGATGGATGTCTGGCTGTATTGCTTTTTGTACAGTGTGTGGTATGCCGGCTGTGATGGTTACTGTACAGTTGGAGGTATGTCTGGCTGTAATGGTTACTGTACAGTGGGAGTCATGTCGGGCCATGACGGTTTCTGCACTGTGGGAAGTATGTCGGGCCGTGATGGTAACTGTACAATGGGGGGTATGTCGGGCCATGACGATTACTGTACAGTGGGAAATATGTCGGGCCGTGATGGTTTCTGTACAGTGGGAGGTATGTCGGGCCGTGATGTTTATTGAACAGTGGGAGGTAGGTCGGGCCGTGATGGTTACTGTACGGTGGGCTGTCTGTCGGGCCATGACGGTTACTGTACAGTGGGAGGTATGTCTTGCTGTGATGGTTCATGTACAGTGGGATGTACGTCGGGCCGTGGTTGTCACTGTACAGTAGAGGTATGGCAGGCTGTGATGGTTACTGAAAAGTGGGAGGTATGTCAGGCTGTGAAGGTTACTGTACAGTGGAAGGTATGTCAGGCTGTGACGGTTACTGTACAGTGGAGGGTACGTTGGTCCGTGATTGTTACTGCAAAGTGGGAGATTTGTTGGTCCGTGATGGTTACTGTAGAGTGGGAGTTATGTCGTGCCGTGGTGGTTACTGTACAGTGGGAGGTATGTAGGACCGTGATGGTTACTGCACAGTGGGAGATATGTTGGTCCGTCATGGTTACTGTACAGTAGGAGGTATGTCTGGCCGTGATGGTTACTGTACAGTGGGAGCTATTTCGGTCCATGATGGTAACTGTACAGTGGGAGGTATGTCGGGCCGTGATGGTTACTGTACAGTGGGAGATAAGTCGGTCAGTGATGGTTACTGTACAGTGGGAGGTATGTCGTGCTGTGATGGTTACTGTACAGTGGGAAGTATGTCAGTCCGTGATGGTTACTGTACAGTGGGAGGTATGTCGGGCCCTGATGGTTACTGCACAGTGGGAGATATGTTGGTCCGTCATGGTTACTGTACAGTAGGAGGTATGTCTGGCCGTGATGGTTACTGTACAGTGGGAGGCATGTCGGGCCATGATGGTTTCTGCACTGTGGGTAGTATGTCGTCCGTGATGGTAACTGTACAGTGGGGGTATGTCGGGCCATGACGGTTACTGTACAGTGGGAAATATGTCAGGCCGTGATGGTTTCTGTACAGTGGGAGGTATGTCGGGCCGTGATGGTTACTGTACAGTGAGAGGTATGTCAGGCTGTGGCGGTTATTGTACAGTGAGGGGTACGTTGGTCCGTGATTGTTGCTGCAAAGTGGGAGATTTGTTGGTCCGTGATGGTTACTGTACAGTGGGAGGCATGTCGGGCCATGATGGTTTCTGCACTGTGGGT
>NW_025175183.1:0-1956 GCF_004010195.1 Chiloscyllium plagiosum | reverse complement strand
AAAGATAGGAGGGCCGATTGTTAGTGGAACTGATTGGAGATTCTGTGGTCACAAACGGGAATCTAGGATGGTGCGTTACCTCCCAGGTGCTAGGGTCCAGGATGTCTCCAAGTGGCTGCAGAACATTCTCAATGGGGAGGGTGAGCAGCCAAAAATCATTATGCACGTTGGCACAAATAATATCCGTAGAAATTGGGACGATGTCCTGCAGCGTGATTACAGAGAGCTAGGAGAAACATTTTAAAAACAAACCTTGACAGTGATAATCTCCTGAGAGGGAGATTATAGTCCGAAACATGCACTGGAGGGGAAATCAATATCTTGGCGGCCAGTTTTGCTAGGGTTACAAGGGAGGGTTTAAACTAGAATGGCAGATGGTCGTATCCTCAAGAGCAGGGAGGCAAGTGGAAGGAGATACAGTAATCAGAAATAGTAGGTTAGGCTGGAAAACGACAGAGAGAAAGCAATGCATTTTGGATTAAATGGCATCTGTTTCAATGCTAGAGGGCTGACAGGTAAGGCCGATGAACTCAGGGCGTGGATATGTAGGTGGGACTGGGATATTATATCCATTACAGAAACATGGCTAAGTGATGGATAGGACTGACAGCTTCATGTGCTAGAGAACAAGTGCTTTAGGTGAGACAGAGATGGTGGAAGGAGGGGAGGGGGAGAAGCATTTCTGATTAAGGGGAGTACCACAGCAGTAATCAGAGATAAAATAACTCACGGATCATCCAGTGTGGATTTGAAGGTGGAGTTAAGAAATAGGAATGGAATGGTGAGGTGATTGAGGTTATAATATAGGCCCCCAACGAGTCAACAGGCATGAGAGTAACAAATATGCAGGGAGAGAGGGGAGACCTGTGGGAGCAATTGGGTTATCATAATAGGGGATTTTAATTTTTCTAATACAGTCTGAAACGGCCAGAGCATGAAGAGATTTGATGACATAGAATCTCTTAAATGCGTCAGGAAAGTTTCCTCAATCAGTATATAGAGTGTCCTACTCGAGAAGGGGCAAAACTTGAAATTTTCTTAGTAAATAGGGCATGACAGATGTCTGAGTTGATAGTGGGGAGCACTTTGGGACCAGTAACCACAGTTCTATTAATTTTCAAATAGTTCTGGGGAAGGACAAAACTGGTCCTCGGATTCATGTTCGAACTTGGGGCGTGGCTCAGGTCCAGGCAGCTGGGATCAAGGGAATCCCTGGAGATATATAAGAGATACAAGAGTTTACTGAAGAAGGAAATCAGTAGGGTGAAAAGGGGGCAAGAAAGAGCCTTGGCGGACAAGATTAGGATGAATCCAAAAAGGTACTTTAAATATTTTAAAAGAAAAAGCAATAATTGGAGAGAAAATAGGACCCCTCGAAAACCAATGTGGATAAGTATGTGTGGAACAATAAGAGATGGGTGAAGTCCTCAACGAATATTTCTACTCTATGTTTACCGAGGAGAAAGAAATAGACTCATTGAGATGTTCAGCATGGAAACAGAACCTTCGGTCCAACCTTTCCATGCCGACCAGATATCCCAACCCAATCTAGTCCCACCTGCCAGCACCCGACCCATTCATATACCCATCCAAATGCCTCTTAAATGTTGCAATTGTACCAGCCTCCACGACTTCCTCTGGCAGTTTATTCTATATACATACCACACTCTGCGTGAAAAAGTTGTCCCTTAGGTATCTTCTATATCTTGCCCCTCTCACCCTAAACCTATGCCCTCTAGTTCTGGACTCCCCGACCCCAGGGAAAAGACTTTGCCTATTTATCCTATCCATTCCTCTCATAACTTTGTAATTTGCGGGGACCCTGGCCTATAATTTTGATCATCATTGACCACAGCTGACATCCCGGAAGACTGGAGGATAGCAAATGTTGTACCCTTATTCAAGGAGAACTGCACAAAAAATCCCTGGAACTTCAGATCAGTAGGTTTAACATCT
>NW_025175182.1:0-1956 GCF_004010195.1 Chiloscyllium plagiosum | reverse complement strand
AAGTCCTCCACCATCCCATAGACACAAAATTAAAGGGTAAATTAAGGAAGAGAATTTTTAAAATTATCAATTGAAGCAATCAATTCCCAACAATGGATTGCCAAGCCGTTGGGCAATTCTTCGATGATGAGTTGTTCACAGGCACATAACCGTAAATTTAATTTCAAAGTCACTGCTGAATGTGAATGGACCCCCTGAAGTATTCAGCTATTTCTTACAGACTGGGGCTCGTTCCCAGACAGAGCCAATAATTCTTTAACTGGACAGAAAACACTAGAGAGAACAGCTCCTGGTCTCAACGAGCAGCAGTGCCCACTGGAAGCAAAGTTGCAGGGGTGGGGAGCACGACGGCATAAAACAAAAAAATCCGACCGACTCTCCCGCTATAAGCACTGTCAGAATGGGCAGGGGTTCAGTCCTGGCAGTGACCCACAGCAGTTTCACCAGCAGAATCAGATTGTTGGGAGCACTGATGTGCCCGCTGGTGCTTCTGCAAGGTGCAGAATGATGAGAACCTCCGCCTGCACTCGGGGCAGGTGAACGGCCTCTCCCCGGTATGGCCCCCGCCTGTGCCTCAGCAGGTGGGAGGAATTGCTGAAGGCCTGCCCGCACTCTGGGCAGGGGAAGGGCCTCTCCCCGGTATGGACCCGAAAGTGGGATGCCTGGTTAAAGCCCTTCCCGCACTTGAGGCAGGAGAACGGGCTCTCCCCGGTGTGGACCCGCTGGGGCCTCAGCAGTGCAGAGGTATCGTTGAAGGCCTTCCCGCACTTGGAGCAGCTGAAGGGCTTCTCCAATATGTGGACCCGGCAGTGGGTCAGCAGGACGGAGGAATAGCTGAAGGCCTTCCCGCATTCGGGGCAGGAGAATGGCCTCTCGCTTGTGTGACCCGCTGGTACCTCTGCAGGACAGAGGAAATGCTGAAGGTCTTCCCGCACTCAGGGCAGCTGAAGGGTCTCTCCCTAATGTGGACCCGCTGATGGCTCATCTGGCGGGTGGAATTGCTGAAGCCCTTTCAGCACTCAGAGCAGGAGAACAGTCTCTCCCCGGTTTGACTGCGCCCATGTGTCTCCAGGTCAGATGGGAAACGGAAGCCTTTCCCAAAGTCGCCACACTTCCACGGTTTCTCCACGGGACGGGATTCCTTAGGTTTCTCCATGACCGAAGCTTCAACGACATAGGTAGGAAGAGGGGTGGGGAGGTCATTCAAGAGCTCAAGGAGTTAGGCTGGAAGCTAAAAGCTAGGACAGACAGAGTCGTCATCTCTGGGTTGTTGCCGGTGCCACGTGACAGTGAGGCAAAGAAGAGGGAGAGAGTGCAGTTGAACACGTGGCTGCAAGGCTGGTGTAGGAGGGAGGGCTTCAGATATTTGGACAATTGGAATGCATTCTGGGGAAGGTGGGACTTGTACAAACAGGACGGGTTGCACCTGAACCAGAAGGGACCAATATCCTGGGGGGGTAGGTTTGCTAGCACTCTTCGGGGGTTTTAAACTAATTTGGCAGGGGAATGGGATCCGGACTTGTAGTCCAGCAAGTAAGCTAGCTGTGTGTCAGGATGCCTAAGACTGTAGGTAGGCTGTGGAGAAGGTAGCACTGACAGGGACTACTTGCAGATACAGAGATGGGCTCAAGTGCGTATACTTCAACGCAAGGAGTATCAGAAATAAGGTGGGTGAACTTAAGGCGTGGATCGGTATCTGGGACTACGATGTTGTGGCCATCACGAAAACGTGGATAGATGAGGGACAGGAATGGCTGTTGGAGGTTCCTGGTTACAGGAGTTTCAGTAAGATTAGGGAGGGTGGGAAAAAAGGAGGTGGGGGGGTGGCATTGCTAATTAGAAATGTGATAACGGCTGCAGAAAGGAAGTTTGAGGGGGATCTGCCTCTGGAGGTAGTATGGGCTGAAGTCAGAAATAGGAAATTTGCAGTCACCTTGTTGGGTGTTTACTATAGGC
>NW_025175181.1:0-1956 GCF_004010195.1 Chiloscyllium plagiosum | reverse complement strand
ATGTGAAGGGATGTATTTCTGATTGGAGCTCTGGGGCCAGTGGTGCTTCAGAAGGATAAATTCTGCGAATTCCGTTTGACATTTACGTCAATAATAAAGATGTATCTGTCAGCGGCTTCATTAGTAATCTTGCAGACCACGTTTCGAAAGGCATATCGTGATTAGGAATAGTTAGGGGAATTGTGAATAATAGGGAAGAATGTTAAAAGGTTCAGCAGAATATCGATCAATTGGAAAGACTTAATAGAGACATGCAAGGTAATCAGAGGATTAGACAGGTTTGACAGTGAGAAGCTTTTTTCTCGGATGGGGATGGCGAGCACAAGCTTTAATTTGCGGAGTGATACATACAGCACAGATGTCAGAGGTAGTTTCTTTACTCAGAATAGTACGGGCATGGAACAGCATACCTGCAGTAGTAGTAGACTCGACAACTTTAAGCCTGCTTAAATGGTCATTGGATAGACATATGGCCTAAAATCGAATAGTGTAGGTTAGAGGTGCTTTAGATTAATTTCACAGGTCGACACAACGTCGAGGGACGAACAGCCTGTACTATGCACTAAGGTTCTGTGTTCTATTGAGAAATGGCGAATGGAATTTCATTGGGACAATTGTGAGATGATGCATTTTGGAAGTCAAATGCAAGAGAAAATTACACTAAAAATGACCAGAACTTTTGAAACAGTAATATACTGATGGAACTTCAATGCAAATCCATAGCTCCCTGAAAATAACAACACAACAGGATGTGGTGATAATGAAGGAATATGTCATGATTACCTTCTGTGGTCGCAGCATTGACTTTCAATGTTTGCATGCCATGTTGTAACCGAATAAAACATCAGATCGACCACGTTTGGAATGCTGTGTGCTGTTCTCGTCACTATACCATGGGAAGGATGTGGAGGCGTTGAGAGCGTGTAAGAATGATCTACCAACTTGTTGCCTGGATGTTAATACGTTGACTATAATGAGTGTCTGGACCCAGTTGATGTGTTTTGCGGGAGTGTCGGAGGCTGTGGGGCGACCACGTATAGGTATATTGCGTTATGAAAGGCATGGATGCTGTAAATAGTCGAAATCTCATTTGCAACGTGCAAATGTCAAATACGAGGTTGCCTCGGTTTCAGATGAGAGTGAGAATTTCAAGTGAGATGAATGAGGCAAGGTTTATATTTCCAGTATGGGTAGAATCTGCTCAGAAGGTGGTCGAAGCGGAAATGTGAGAAACGTTTTGAAGTGGCATTTAGACAGAAACATGAACAGGCAGAGCATGGAAGGGTATGGAACATGTCGAGACAGATGGTGTTGTTTCGAATAACATCATAGTCAGAACAGTCATGGTATGCTGAAAGGCCTGTTGCTATGCTGTGTTGTTCTGTTTTCTAACTTCCCAGCCTCCACCCTGTCAAAGCTCCTCAGATTCTTGAACGTTTCATAAGATTTCTCCCTCATTCTGCAAACTTCCGGTGGGTTCAAGGTCAGTCAACTTCACCTCTTCACATTATAAAAGAATTCCATTCCCAACATTAGCTGAATGAAGCTTCTTTGGCCTGCCTCCAATTCAAGGATACCTTTCCTTCGGGCATTCCGACTGTTCATAATATTCGAAGTGCGATCTGACTCGCACCTCGCATAGTTTTAGCATAACGCCTCCATATTAGATTGCATTCTTTTTTTCATAAATACAAACATTTGATGTATCATCTCTAATAACTGCTGACAATGTAAACTACCATTTTCAGATTGATACACAAAACCTCCCACAACACTTTGTGCAATCAGTCTGAAAGCAAACGGTGTCAGCCTGGGTGTATGTTGGGAACATGCTGGAAGGCATTGTAAAGGAGTTGGCAATAAACAATAACTGGACACTGACAAACAACGGAAGATGCATGATTTTATAATAGGCGAATATTTTTAAATATGTTGGATTTTATATTTTCGTGCAAG
>NW_025175180.1:1308-1955 GCF_004010195.1 Chiloscyllium plagiosum | reverse complement strand
CTCTAGGAATTCCCTGGCTGTTCTCTGTTTGACTGGTCCTATAATAGTAGTGTTGTCCCAGTCGAACTCATGTTGATTATCATCTGCGTGTGTGGCTACTAAGGATAGTTGGTCGTGTCGTTTCGTCGCTAGTTGGTGGTCATGGATGCGGATCGTTAGCTGTCTTCCCGTTTGTCCTATGTAGTGTTTTGTGCAGTCCTTGCATGGGATTTTGTACACTACATTGGTTTTGCTCATGCTGGGTATCAGGTATCTGGTGAGTTGTTGTCTGAGAGTGGCTGTTGGTTTGTGTGCTGTTATGAGTCCTAGTGGTCGTAGTAATCTGGCTGTCAGTTCCAAAATGTTCTTGATGTATGGTAGTTGGGTTGTGGCATGTCCTCATTCCGTTGTCTTTCCCTTCAGCATCTGTGGATCAAATTGCGTGGAGTTTGACCCCACCCCGCAGCTCACCAATAGGATAAACAACACACTGAGAAACCTACAAAAAAAACGGACAGATAACCAGGTTTGACCGACAGAGAAAGAAACCTGAAAGCAACAGCACTCTCAGATTCTATGGACTACCTAAAGTGCACAAACCAGACATCCCACTCAGACCCATAGTATCACTACCAGGGACACCATCACACAAACTGGCTAAAGAACTA
>NW_025175180.1:0-1253 GCF_004010195.1 Chiloscyllium plagiosum | reverse complement strand
ACATAGACAAGGAAGAAACTATGGTCTCATTCGACGTAACGGCACTGTTCATCTCTATCGACAAAACCCTAGCCAGAGAAACAATAGCCAACCTGCTGGACCTACAGAACAGACAACAGGACGGGGAACCTATCAACAAAGACGGCATACTCACAACACAACACACTTCACATTCAACAACCAAATATATGAACAAATCAACGGCACACCCATGGGCTCACCCATCTCTGGACTCATAGCAGAAGCAGTAATGCAAAGATTAGAACAAACAGTCTTACCGCAAATTCAACCCAAATTCTGGGTCAGATATGTAGATGATACCTTTGTAATCATTAAAAGCACAGAAATAGAGAACACACCCCGGATCATCTACGCCACACTCACAGGAATCCGATTCACGAGAGAGGAAGAAAAGGACAACCAACTCCCATTCCTAGACGTGATGGTACAGAGAACACCGAACGGAGAATTCACCACAAAGGTATACAGGAAAGCCACACACACAGACCAAGTCCTAAACTACGAAAGCAACCACCCCAACACACACACAAAAGAAGTTGCATCAAGACACTGTTCAAAAGGTCCACAACACACTGCAGTACACCAGAACTGCAAAAAGAGGAAGAAGAACACATTTACAGTGTATTCGCCAAAAACAGATAGCCCCCAATTTCATTATGGATTGTCTGAATCGATCTGCGAGACGACTGTCCTCTGATATTGATGAGGACAGTGCAAATGATGTGGTTTATATGGAGTTCATTAAGGTCTTTGACAAGGTCCCACACGGAAGGCTGGTCCAAAAGGGAAGATCCCATGGGATCCAAGGCAAGTTGGTAAATTGGCTCCACAATTGGTGGAGGGTTGGTTTTGTGATTGAAAGCCTTTGCCCAGCGGATGTACCACAGGGATCTGTGCAGGAACCATTGCTGTTTATTATGGACATTAATCACTCGGATGTGAAAGCAGAAGGAATCATTAGTAGGTTTGCAGATAACATAAAAGGTGAGGGTGTTGTCCATAGTGAGGGGGATGGTCTCAGGCTGCAGTCTGATATCGATCAGATGATAAACTGAGCAGGGTAATGGCACACAGAGTTTACTTCTGTTCACTGTGAGGTAATGCACTGTGGCAAGTCTAATAAACAAATGATATACATCATGAATGCTAGGTCCTCCTGGAGTACTGAGGAATATAGGGACCTTGGTGGGCAAGTCCCGTGATGTCTGAAGGTGTCAGCACAGGTAGACAGG
>NW_025175179.1:0-1955 GCF_004010195.1 Chiloscyllium plagiosum | reverse complement strand
CAATTGGCACAGGGACAAGAAAATTAGGCAAGTCAACACGTGGCTAAGGGATTGGTGTGGGAAAGAGGGATTCCACTTCATGGGGCATTGGCATCAGTTTTGGAACAGGGGGGATCCGTACCGTTGGGACGGTCTCCACCTGAACCGTTCAGGTACCAATGTTCGAGCGAAGAGGATAAATAGGGTGGTCAGTAGGACTTTAAACTTCTGAGTTGGGGGGAAGGGAAAGTGAAAGCGATAGTGAGTATGGAGGTAAATGGCAAGATAAGCAGCCGGATAGCAAGTTTCCAGGCGGATTTAAAATTGAGGCAGACTGAGAATGCAGTAAAAAGCAACGATAACTTAGGACATATGACTTCCAACATCTTTAATGATAAGGAAGTTAGCATTAAGGCACTTTACCTGAATGCTCGTAGCATTCATAACAAAGCCGATGAACTAATGGCACAGATAATAGTGAATGATTATGATGTAGTAGGCATCACAGAGACTTGGTTACAGGGGGGGTCAGGATTGGCAGTTAAACCTCCATGGTTTTTCAACATATCGAAAAGACAGAGGTGGGCAGAGGGGGTGGAGTTGCCTTGTTAGTTAAGAACAAAATTAAATCTATGGTATTGAATGACATAGCGTCGGATGATGTGGAGTCTGTGTGGGTGGAATTGAGGAACCACAAAGGCACAAAAAACATAATTGGAGTTGTGTATAGACCTCCTAACAGTGGTCTGGACCAGGGACGCAACATGTACCGGGAAATAGAGAAGGCATGTCAGAAAGGCAAGGTTACATTGATCAATATGCAGGTGGAATGGTAAATAATGTTGCCAGTGGATCTAAAGAAAGGGAATTCATGGAATGCTTACAGGATGGCTTTTTGGAACAGCTTGTCACGGAGCCCACAAGAGAGCAGGCTATTCTGGACCTAGTGCTTTGCAATGAACCAGACTCTATAAAAGATCTTAAAGTAAGGGAACCCTTAGGAAGTAGCGACCATAATATGCTAGAGTTCAGTCTGGAGTTTGAAAGGGAGAAGGCAAAATCGGATGTAATGGTGTTACAGTTGAATAAAGGTAATTATGAGGGCATGAGAGAGGAACTGACTAAAATAGACTGGAAGCAGAGGCTAACCGGGAAGACAGTAGAGCAAAAATGGCAGGAGTTTGTAGGTATAATTGAGGACACTGTACAGAGGTTCATTCCCAAGAAAAGATAGATTAACCGGGGAGGGACTAGACAACCTTGGCTGACAAAGGAAGTCAGGAAATGTACTAAAGAAAAAGAGAGATCCTATAAAGTGGCTAAGAACAGTGGGAAATCAGAAGATTGGGAAGGATACAAAAGCAATCAGAGGATAACAAAGAGTGTAATAAGAAATGAGAGGATCAAATATGAAGGTAGGCTAGCCAGTAATATTAGAAATAATATAAAAGTTTCTTTCAGTACATAAGAAACAAACGACAGGCAAAAGCAGACATTGGGCCACTTCAAACTGATGCAGGAAGCTGAGTGATGGGAAATAAGGAAATAGCAGGAGAACTTAACAAGTACTTTGCGTCAGTTTTCACAGTGGAAGACATGAGTAATATCCCAAAAATTAAAGGGTGTCACGGGGCTGAGTTGAGTATGGTTGCCATTACGAAAGAGATAGTGCTAGAAAAGTTAAAAAGTGTTAAAATTGATAAATCTCCTGGCCCCGATGGGATACAGAGAGGTGGCTGAGGAAATAGCAGAGGCATTGGTTGAGATCTTTCAAGAGTCACTGGAGTCGGGAAACGTCCCGGATGATTGGAAGATGGCTCTTGTAACCCCCTTGTTCAAGAAAGGATCAAGGCAAAAGATGGAAAATTATAGGCCAATCAGCTTAAAATCGGTTGTTGGTAAAATTCTAGAATCCATCATTAAGGATGAGGTTTCTAAATTATTGGAAGAGCAGAGTCTGATTAGAACAAGTCAAC
>NW_025175178.1:0-1955 GCF_004010195.1 Chiloscyllium plagiosum | reverse complement strand
TGACAAAGGCTTAAATTCAACTTTTAAATCCCCTCTATAATAGTCAGAAGAAACACTGTTTTAATCCAGATGGACAGTCTGATTGCTTCGACTAAAATATTTCATTTTGAATTGATGTATTTATTATCAAGCGCATTTTGTTACAAAATAGAATGGAAAGTGTTATATAGTGTCGCCACTCTCTGGTGCCATCTTAAAACACAGAAAAATAAACCAAAACATCAAATATGAAGGTAAAGAAATAAATAAAAAGTGTTCAGCTTTACCCTCCTTCTTGTTCAGTGCTCCACTCTTTGGACCCATCTCACCTCCACCGATGTCCTCACCACGATGAATCCTTGCTGGATCTCGTCAATGAAATGCCACCGATGCCACTAGGTTCCGCATCGGCCCAAACATGACTCTGCCATCGCCATAAGTCTGCTTCGGGCCTAGCTCACCGATGAAGCCACTGCTGATGCCACCAGGTCACGTACTGAGGCTAAACTCACCTCCACCGCTACAGTCATGAGTCAGCACGAGGACCACCTCGTTGATGCAGAAATTGCCAGGAACCCAAACTCACCTCCGACTGCATCGTCACAGTCTGCACTGGGCCCACGCAATTCTGTACAGGGCACACCCGATTCTGCACTGGGCCCACTCAGTTCCACACTGAGCCCACTTGATTCCACACTGGGCCCACTCGATTCCACACTGGGCCTACTCGATTCCATACTGGGCCCACTCGATTCTGCACTGGATCCACACTGGGCCCACTCGATTCCACACTGGGCCCACTCGATTCCATGCTGGGATTGAGGATCTAAAATTTGAATTTAGGCTGTTATCAGAAGCAACAAGTATATGTAGATTTTTATTAACCACAAAATGGCTTTTCAACTTAAAATAACACAACAAAATGGCTGCAAGTAATGATTTGACTCTGTGAACTTGAAGTGATGCTTTGCTAAGTTGGTTGTATTTAGAGATAAGGGAAAACAATGGATTTTTCGTCATAAGAATCATAAGACAGTGATTTGGTATTTGAACTAACCTTGAACTGCTGGCATGAAATGATGATTTATATAATTAAGATCCCTTTCCCAGGGAATATCATTGGATTAACCTGCTGTAAATCATGTCACCTTATTATATGTGATTGGTCTTTTCTTGTAATTAAAGATTTTCTTGTAATTTTTTAATCTCTTAAAAAATATATAATTAATGTGCAATTTTCGAATGTAATTGCACCATTTCTCCATGGAACACAGAAGCTTTTAACCTCCGTGTTGCTGGACAAATCTGCATCAGGCTGCCTTAATTTATTAAACTGGTAATTTTGCTTTAAACAGACCATATTCCTTGTGATTCTTTCGACCGATTTTGAATCAAGAGGCCCCTTTGGAGGGGTCTAGAACTTCAGTATCACTCGATTCTGCACTGGGCCCACTCGATTCTGCACTGAACCCACTCGATTCTGCACTGGGCCCACTCTATTCTGCACTGGGCCCACTCGATTCTGGACTGAACCCACTCGATTCTGGACTGAACCTACTCGATTCTGCACTGGGCCCACTCGATTCTGCACTGAACTCACTCGATTCTGCACCGAACCCACTCGGTTCTGCACCGAACCCACTCGGTTCTGCACCGAACCCACTCGGTTCTGCACCGAACCCACTCGATTCTGCACCGAACCCACTCGATTCTGCACTGAACCCACTCGATTCTGTACTGGGCCCACTTGATTCTGCACTGGGCCCACTCGAATCCACGCTGAGCGCAATTCTGCATGTGCCCGTTCAATTCCACACTCTCGATTCTGCACTGAACCCACTCGATTCTGTACTGGGCCCACTCAATTCTGTACTGGGCCCACTTGATTCTGCACTGGGCCCACTCGAAACCACGCTGAGCGCAATTCTGCATGTGCCCGTTCAATTCCACACTGGACCCACCTGATTCTGCATTAG
>NW_025175177.1:0-1955 GCF_004010195.1 Chiloscyllium plagiosum | reverse complement strand
CTGAGAGAGACAAATATTTTGGAGGTATTCAAATTTCGCTTCCTGAAGTACTGAGAACTCATGTGAAAAGAGAGAGATTTAGAATGTTAGAATTAGCAGATGAAGTGGCATATGATTACGAGCCAGTACATACATCAAAATTTGGATTCGAAAATCAATTTCAATCCGGGAGCGATAGCAATTTTGGAAAATCTTGCGTGGAAATCTTGCGTGGAAAATCTCGGTGAGATCATAAGAAAAGCTTACCAAAGGATAACAAAGAAAGAAATGTTTCAAACCTCAGTTATTTTCAATGCAAGATAATAGGTCGCATGAAATCAGAGTTTTGGTGGTTTAGGAAGGCACTTGGAAACCAGATGTAGGAAAATAGGATAAGACACTGAATGTTTTGAAGTTGTTATGTAAAGCAGAGTGGAGGCTTCCAAGCTGCACCAGAAGATGTATCCTTTTAAAAGTTTGCCTCAGGAAGAAGTGCTATGTCTTCAAAAACTGCATACCTGCAATGGTAAAGTTTAGACAGAAAGGCGAGGGCAGCACTTCAATAAGATACAACATAAACAGATGCAGGATCCTCTGAAACTGTGATGTTGAAAGATGACCAGATACAACTCTGCAGGGCCATTTCTAGGAAAGGTAAACGTAATGGGAATATATTGTGAAGCAAGAAGCGCTCAGTTATGTAAAGTGAGACTGGAGTGTCCAGTGAAGACTGACGAAGTCATGGTAGGAGTAGTGGACAAACTCCAAAGTCCAGGGATGCAATGTATCCTTTTAAATGATATAGCTGGTTCACAGGTAGGAGTGATGACTACTGTGGTTGAGAAGACAGTGGAAACCCAGGCAACTGAAAATTCGCTGGACGCACATCCTAGGAGTTTTCCTGTCTGTGTGATAATGGGGTCACAAAGTCATCAACTGAGACAGGAGAGACGAAATAGCACAGATAGGAAAACAGGTGAAATAGGCGGAAACCCTGTTTGAACAAATGGTTGATACAAACCAGGAGAAGATAGATGAGAATACCGAAATCTTTAGTTCAGAAGAATTAACTGAGCTACAGCAGAGCAATTAAAAGCAAAAAATGCGCAGAAAAAGAGTCCTGCTGCACCCCTGAATATTATTATAAAAATGATATCTTAATGAGGAAATAGAGACCATCACACCGTCAGGCAGATGAGCAATGGACAAAAGTTCATTAAGTCGTATTGCCAGTGAGATCTGGAAAGGAAGTGTTGCAGATGCTTCAAGGACTACCATTGGAGGATCATTTCGGAGTGATAAAAACGCAATCTAAGAAATGAAAAAAAGATACTGCCCTGCATTGCAAAGAATTGCAGTTGAATTTTGCCAGAGACATCATATGCACCAGGTAATTTGAAAACCACAGACAGTAATAAAACGTGCACCATGCAAATGTGTGTGAACCTTTCCCAAGATTCCGTATGACCTAATCATACAACAACTGGATGGAATCAGTATTTATTATCAGTCACGAATGTGTCCACTAAATTTGCAGAAGCTTTTCCATTATGGAATATCATAACTAAAAGGATTCTGGATGCGTGACTCAAAATGTTCACGAGATACAAACTACTCACAGAGGTACTATCAGATCAAGGGGAAAACTTTCCAACAAATTTCCTGAAGAAGGTTATGGACTGCTTAAGAATAAAACAGTACAAATTGACTATGTACCCTCTAGAATCTGAGGGAGTGCAAGAAAGGTGATACTAGACATTATATAACATGTTGATGACTTCATTTCAACAATAGACCAGATAATTTTGATAAGGGAATTCTGTTTTGTACTTTTTGCGGTCAGAGATGTAGCATATAAATCTACCAAATTAAGTCATAGAATCTTAGACTCACAGAGAAGCACAGCACAGAAACAGACCCTTCGATCCAACTCCTCCATGCTTACCAGATATTCTAAACTAATCTACTCCCATTTG
>NW_025175176.1:0-1955 GCF_004010195.1 Chiloscyllium plagiosum | reverse complement strand
GGACACGAACTCCCGGTCTCAGCGTGGACTCGACCTCCCGGTCTCAGTGTAGACTCAAGCTCCTGGTCTCAATGTGGACTCGAACTCCCGGTCTCAGCATGGACTCGAACACCCGGTCTCAGCGTGGACTCGAACTACTGGTCTCAGTGTGGACTCGAACCCCCGGTCTCAGTGTGGACACGAGTTCCAGGTATCAGTGAGGACTCGAACTCCGGGTCTCAGTGTGGACCTGAAATCCTGGTCTCAGTGTGGACTCGAACTCCCGGTCTCAGTGTGGACTCGAACTCCCGGTCTCAGCATGGACTCGAACCCCCGGTCTCAGTGTGGACTCGAACTCCAGGTATCAGTGAGGACTCGAACTCCCAGTCTCAGCATGGACTCGAACCCCCGGTCTCAGTGTGGACTCGAACACCCGGTCTCAGCATGGACTCGAACTCCCGGTCTCAGCATGGACTCAAACTCCTGGTCTCAGCGTGGACTCGAACTCGCACTCTCAGCATGGACTCGTACCCCCGGTCTCAGTTTGGACTCGAACTCTGGGTCTCAGTGTGTACTTGAAATCCTGGTCTCAGTGTGGACTCGAACTCCCGGTATCTGCGTGGACTCGAACTCCCGGTCTCAGCATGGACTCGAACACCCGGTCTCAGCGTGGACTCGAACTACTGGTCTCAGTGTGGACTCGAACCCCCGGTCTCAGTGTGGACTCGAACTCCAGGTATCAGTGAGGACTCGAACTCCGGGTCTCAGTGTGTACCTGAAATCCTGGTCTCAGTGTGGACTCGAACTCCCGGTCTCAGTGTAAACTCAAACTCCTGGTCTCAGTGTGGAGCCAAACTCCCGGTCTCAGTGTGGACTTGAATTCCCGGTCTCAGCGTGGACTCGAACTCCCGGTCTCAGTGTGGACTCGAACACCTGGACTCACTGTGGACTCGAAATCCTGGTCTCAGCGTGGACTCAAACTCCTGGTCTCAGTGTGGACTCGAAGTCCCGGTCTCAGCATGGACGCAAACTCCTGGTCTCAGCGTGGACCCGAACCCCTGGTCTCAGCGAGGATTCAAACTCTCGGTCTCAGTGTGGACACGCACCCCCCGTCTTAATGTGGAGCCGAACTCCCGGTCTCAGTGTGGACACGAACTCCCTGTCTCGGTGTGGACTCGAACTCCCGGTATCAGTGAGTACTCGAACTCTCGGTCTCAGTGTGGACTCGAACTCTCGGTCTCAGTGTGGACACGAACTCCTGGTCTCAGTGTGGACTCGAACTCCTGGTCTCAGTGTGGACGCAAACTCCTGGTCGCAGTGTGGACTCGAACTCCCAGTCTCAGTGTGCACACGAACTCCCGATCTCAGTGTGGACTCGAACTCCCAGTCTCATTGTGGAGCCGAAGTACCGGTCTCAATGTGAACTTGAACTCTCAGTCTCAGTGTGGACACGAACTCCCGGTCTCAGCATGGACTCGAACTCCCGGTCTCAGTGTGGACTCGAACACCCGGTCTCAGTGTGGACCCGAACTCCTGGTCTCAGTGGAGACACAAACTCCTGGTCTCAATGTGGACTTGAACCCCTGATCACAGCATGGAATCGAAATCCTGGTCTCAGTGTGGACTCGAACACCCGCTCTCAGTATGGACTCGAACTCCTGGTCTCAGCGTGGACTCGAACTCCTGGTCTCAGCGTGGACTCAAACTCCTGGTCGCAACGTGGACTCGAACACCCGGTATCAGCGTGGACTCGAACTCCTGGTCTCAGCGTGGACTCGAACCCCCGGTCTCAGTGTGGACTGGAACTCCCGGTCTCAGTGTGGACTCGAACTCCTGGTCTCAGCGTGGACTCGAACTCTTGGTCTCAGTGTGGACTCGAACTCCTGGTCTCAGTGTGGACTTGAACTCCTGGTCTCAGCGTGGACTCGAACTCCCGGTCTCAATGTAAACTCAAACTCCTGGTCTCAGTGTGGAGC
>NW_025175175.1:0-1955 GCF_004010195.1 Chiloscyllium plagiosum | reverse complement strand
CGTGAAGAAAGGGGACCAAAAATTCACTTTCTAAATCAGTGAGAACTCACGTGGAAGTGCAGAGAATTGAAAAGACAAGCTTAGCAGCTGGAATGGCTGACATTTATGAATGGGCTCATTAAAGAAAGGTTGGATTTCAAACTAAATTTCTTTCCATCAGCGACAGAAATTCGGGAAACGGTAAGCGAAATATAATTCTTAGTGAGGATCAAAAGGATAATCGACCACAGGATAAAAGGGAATCCCTTGAAGTGGAAAGTAAAGTTTAAAAGAAAACCTCCAGCGTTTTCACTGCAGAAAGATAGGCCAAGTGAAGTCACAATGTTGGTGGGTGAGGAAAATACCGGGAAGACAGATGTAGGAATAAAAATTAAGAATAAGCCAATGAATTTGTTTGGAGTGGCAGCGAAAAATCACAATGAAGATTAAAAAGGTACACCAGAATGCACAAGCTGGACAAAGGTTTTTAAAGAGGAGGTACCACACCTTCTTAAATCATTTACTGTGAATGAAAAGTTTATTCGCATATGTCAGGAGCAGCATTTTAAGAGATTACAATATTAAGATTTGCAGTTTGCTCTCAATCTGTGATGTTGAAAGACAACGAGATATGTACTTCTGAAGGACTATTTCCAGAAAAGTTCTGAGTAACGAGAATTCAAGGTGAGACAAAAAAAATTAATTAAGTAAAGTTCGGTTAAAATGTTGCGCAAAGAGTGGGAAATTCGCAGAAGCGCAGAGACCACTAGAAACAACGAAACACAGTGATCAGCGAAACAACACATGAATCAACGAAATTCAGTCCATTTTAACTACTTTTTTGGCATCAAGTGAGAAGATCGCAAAGAAATGATTGAGGAGAAATTGGTAAGTCAGAATTCACAGAACTCCTATTTGGACCATGCATAAAATGTTTGGTTACAACCAAATAGTGTGGGGAGATCGCTAGATAGAATTTGAATGTATCGCAGCATACAATGGAACAGGAAGCAGGCAGGAAATCAAAAACTGGAGTTTCTGCTACCGTGTATAAGGTGTTTATCGTATTCCCAATGTTCGGTGAAACTTTACAATTAAGGTTTAGTGGAGATTAGCGAGTCGAAAGCAAAAATGTAGTGAAGTGAACTCCAGACAGAAAGGAATTTCACAAAGTGTGTCATGCGAATATGATCAAGAGGTGTTTTGACAGGGAAGGAAAGCAAAAGGAGACTATGCTCTTGGTTTCAACACAGAGGGGAAAACCAAGTCCAGAAGATTCTAAATCAGACGTACCTCAATTTAAATTGGACAATGAGGAAGTTTTAAAAACTGGGTTAAATTATTCAGTTACCTTCCAGAGGTAAGTGGAAATGACCCGAAAGTGTTATTACTATCACATGGGGAGATATGTGGAAATAACATGGGAAGTACTAGCCGAATTTTGTTTGATTCTGGAAGTAAGGACGGAGATGATGGAGACAAGAGTCGAAGAGTGTGATGCGGTAAACGCACAGCCAATTAGGCAGCATCCGAGGAGCATGAGAATCAATGTTTCACGAAGATAAAATCTCCATCAGGATTGGTTAAACGAGAATAGGAAGATAGTTTACAACTATATTAATTGCAAACAAAAACTTGTTTTTGAATTTGGCCTCGTAAAAACGGGTGTCACGGTGACTCAGTGGTCAGCATTGCATTCTAACAACACCAGAAACCCGGTTTCAATTCCAGCCTCGAGTGACTGTCTGTGTTAAGTTTGCACATTCTCTCCATGTCCATGTAGGTTTGCTGCGGTTTCCTCCCAAAGTGCAAAGATTTGCAGGTCAGGCGAACTGGCCATGCGAAATTGTCCTAGAGTGTAAGGTGCGTGAGTCAGAGGGAAATTGGTCTGGGTGGATAATTCTTAGGAGGGTCTGTGTGAACTTGTTGGGCCGAAAGCCCTCTTTCCACACTGTAGGCAATCATTAAAACAAAAA
>NW_025175174.1:0-1955 GCF_004010195.1 Chiloscyllium plagiosum | reverse complement strand
TTATACATTGTTAAAGTGTCCAAAATGATTTTTTTATTTTAACAGCCACATCAAGTATTGCAATAACAACAGAAAGCTTTTCTTCCTTCCAACTACTAACAAATACGTCACAAAGCTCTGCATCATCTTCAGTTACACAGGTCCCTCCAACTACACTGAGCCGCACTCAACCATCGACAACTCAGAACATGACAATCTCAACAAGTGATGTCAGTTCCACAACACCAGGTAACTGTGAACATCAAACCGTACTCATGAAAGCTATTTCTTGCCTCCAGTACTGATAATTGGACAACGCATGCAGTAAACTTTAAAATGTTTCACCACGCTGAGCTAAAACAGTGTCAGGAAAGATCAAGCTGAGCCCTGGTCTCCAGACCATTTGGCAAAATAATGGCCAATATATATTTAAATTTAATATGTTTGGGCTGGGTAATTTTAACAGTGATCTATTGTAAATGCACTCAAGTGTGAATTCAAGTTATGTTACATCTGAAAAAGCACCAGTCTGTATAGTGAAATCTACATGCAAATGGAAAAGTTAGGATGTGACGATATTTCTTATCATAGATTTTATGACCTCCAATTTCCATTGCGATCCAGAATATGTGTTATCCAGAAGAAAGGGCTTAGCTGTCTAGGTCCATTTCATGACAGTGGTAATATTTGATAAAAGATGAATTGCTGAATTGAAATTCATTGTTTCTTTTCAGGAGGTCGTAAAATCACAGATTCTGAAATGTCTAGGGTTGATTTACTTGAAGAAGCTTTAAAAATTTAAATTAAAAAATACATTTGTAGAATGAAAGGGGAATGGCCAGTTCTTCCAGCACAGTTTTACTCTGGTTTGGGTTTGGTTTGGTTTTAGCAGACAGTCAGTTGTGAAGCTGCTGGACCCAAGGTTCAAGCTGATCCTCCCTCTCTCTGACATCTCTCCTGAAGGAACCTGGGTTTGATTTTATCTTTTGTACAAAGGGAATGTTTATGGAGATTGTTGAAAGTATTTGCCACAGCATCATTAAGTTTGGATGATCTCTTGGGTTTTCAGCTAGTTTATGTTATTCTGTGTTCTGTCCTCCTTTGAGTTTCATTCGGTAAACTTGTAAATAAATTCTGTTTTGTTTAAAACAATATGGTTGGGCCAGTTGCATCACTATTGGAATATCCACTGTACGCCTTCTGAATAAATGAGCAAAGGTAGGGTCTGGGCTAATTTCTGTAAATGTTCAGAGCAGGTCTGGCCTTGTCCACAACAATGACCATAGAGAATAGGACCCTGATTACCAAGTGTTGTCATGTGATGTGTGCACGTGTTTCTTCTAAGATTTTCTTTGTGTTAACATGATGCTCCAAACCCATCTTGTGACATTGATCTATGAAGCAAACTAGTTTCAAGTGGTGAAGCCACGTTCTGAAGTTAAAATCTAGTTTGTTACATATCGGTAAAAGATAACCTGTTATGTTAGCTTCAGGCTGGTTAATTACATTCACGCTTTGAACGATAAGATAATAAGCAATAGGAACAGGAATAGGCCGGTCAGCTCCCGGAGCCTGCTCTGCCATTCATTAGAATCATGGACTGGCCAACATTCCTTATGTTCACTTTCCTGCCATTTACTTATAACCGTTGATTCCCCTTTTGATCAGGAGTCTGTCCTCCTGGCGAAGAAATTCTTCCAAACTGCATCCTAAGTTTACATACTTTATTCAGAGACTATGTCCTGTGAGCCTAGATTCTCCCATGAGGAAAACCATCTTCTCAGCATTTACCCTGTGAAGCCCCTTAAGAACACTCTATGGTTCAATGAGATCATCTCTCATTCTTCTAAACTCCAGTGAGTAAAGTCCAAACTGCTTAATCTGTGCTCATTGGACAATCCCGATGTTTGGTAATATTGTAGAAATGGGAGCCTGTCCTCTTTCTATCCATCTTCTCTTGTTCTCCCCAGAGTGCA
>NW_025175173.1:0-1955 GCF_004010195.1 Chiloscyllium plagiosum | reverse complement strand
AGCGCTGCACTGTCAGAGGGTCAGCACTGAGGGAGCACTGCACTGTCAGAGGGTCAGTACTGAGGGATTGCTGCACTCTCAGAGGGTCAGTACAGAGGGAGTGCAGAACTGTCCGAGGGTCAGTGCTGACGGACTGCTGCACTGTCAGAGGGTCAGTACTGAGGTGTCAGAGGGTCACTATGAGGGAGCACTGCACTGTCAGAGGGTCAGTACTGAGGGAGTGCTGAACTGTCAGAGGGTCAGTGCTGAGGAACTGCTGCACTGTCAGAGGTTCAGTACTGAGGGAGTGCTGCACTGTCAACGGGTCAGTACTGAGGGAGTGCTGCACTGTCAGAGGATCAGTAATGAGGGAGTGCTGCAATGTCAGATGGTCAGTACTAAGGGAGTGCTGCACTGTCAGAGGGTCAGTACTGAGGGAGTGCCGCACTGTCAGAGGGTCAGTGCTGCGGGAGTGTCGCACTGTCAGAGGGTCAGTAATGAGGGAGTGCTGCACTGTCCGATGGTCAGTACTGAGGGAGTCCTGCACTGTCGGAGGGTCAGTACTGAGGGAGTGCTGCACTGTCAGAGGGTCAGTACTGAGAGAGTGCTGCACTGTCCGAGGGTCAGTACTGAGGGAGTGTTGCACTGTCAGAGGGTCAGTACTGAGGGAGTGGTGCACTGTCAGAGGGTCTGCACTGAGGTATTGCTGCGCTATCAGAGGGTACGTACTGAGGTAGCGCTGCACTGTTAGATGGTTAGTAATGAGGGAGTGCTGCACTGTCAGAGGGTCAGTACTGAGGGAGTGCTGCACTGTCTGAGGGTCAGTACTGAGGGAATGCTGCACTGTCAGAGGCTCTGTACTGAGTGAGCGGTATATTCTCAGACGGTGAGTACTGAGGTAGCGCGGCACTGTTAGATGGTCAGTACTGAGTGAGTGCTGCACTTTCAGAGGGTCAGTACTGAGGGAGTGCCGCACTGTCAGAGGGTCGGTAAAGAGGAAGTGCTGCACTGTCAGAGGATCAGTCCAGAGGGTGTGCCGCCCTGTCAGAGGATCAGTACTGAGGGAGTGCCGCACTGTTAGAGGGTCAGTACTGAGGGTGTGCCGCACTGTCAGAGGGTCAGTGCTGAGGGAGTCCCGCACTGTCATAGGGTCAGTAATGAGGGAGTGCCGCACTGTTTGTGGGTCAGTACTGAGGGAGTGCCGCACTTTCAGAGGGTCAGTAATGAGGGTGTGCCGCACTGTCAGAGGGTCCGTGCTGACGGAGTGCCGCACTGTCAGAGGGTCAGTGCTGAGGGAGTGCCGCACTGTCAGATGGTAAGTACTGAGGGACTGCTGCACTGCCAGAGGGTCAGTACAGAGGGAGTGCTGCACTGTCAGAGGGTCAGTAATGAGGTAGTGCTGCACTGTCCGAGGGTCAGTACTGAGGGATAACTGCACTGTCAGAGGGTAAGTACTGAGGGGATGCTGCACTGTCAGAGGGTCAGTACTGAGGGAGTGCTGCACTGTCAGAAGATCAGTACTGCGGGAGTGCTGCACTGTCAGAAGGTCAGTCCTGAGGGAGTGCTGCACTGTCAGAAGATCAGTAGTGAGGGAGTGCTGCAATGTCAGAGGGTCAGTACTGAGGGAGTGCCGCACTGTCAGAGGATCAGGACTGAGGGAGTGCTGCACTGTCAGAGGGTCAGTACTGAAGAAGTGCTGCACTGTCAGAGGGTGAGTACTGAGGGAGTGCAGTAATATCAGAGGGTTAGTACTGTGGGAGTGCTACACTGTCAGATGGTCAGAAATGTGGGAGTGCTGCACTGTCAGAGGGACAGTAATGAGGGAGCGCTGCACTGTCAGAGGGTCAGTACTGAGGAAGTTCTGCACTGTGAGAGGGTCAGTACTGAGGGAGTGCTGCACTGTCAGAGGGTGAGAACTGAGGTTGCGCTGCACTGTTCGATGGTCAGTACTAAGGGAGTGCTGCACTGTCAGAGGG
>NW_025175172.1:0-1955 GCF_004010195.1 Chiloscyllium plagiosum | reverse complement strand
TTGTTCCCCGTTTACTCTGAAAGTGAATAGACCTAGTTATTTCACCGTTATTTCAAAAGAAGTTCCTGCATTGAATCTGTTCGCCGTCTTTTGATACTGTGGCAAAAATGTGAGCAATCGCGATGTGAAACATTGCTATACTTCTTTCATTTCCTTCATTACTGTCCTGGTGAGGGAGAAAGGTGATTGGCTCTCTCGATCAGATGGAGGCACCAGCGCATTGATGGCCTAATTTAATCACGGATATAATTGGAAATATTCACTTTTAATCGTTCATTGTTTTTTTTTATGATACTTGAGACTTTCTGGGACTTGGCAGTACACTAAATCTCCAGTAGGTTTGGAATTGCCTCGCTGTTATTTGTGCGAGATGTTCATGTCAGAGACGACTCACAGTGCCTCACAGACAGGACTTCCGCTTCGGTGTGTCTAATCATGGTACTGCCTTTTCAGTTTTGATTCTGATGCACGTTAAGAGCTGTCAGTTTTTGGATTCGCTGGAGAGCAAAGTGGATAATATGCTATGTGATGTATTATTCTTCAGCCAAAATCTTTGATGGCGAACTTGGGAAAGTGTCAAGAAGAATGGTTTTTGGCAGCAAGTATCCGGAAAACCTTCATCTCTGGATCGGTTGGGGCCATCCACCCTCCAAACAAAATAGTCAAACTTGCTGACTGAGTAACAAACATCATGCGTTTATTGGAAATGGTGTATTCAAACCGTTGCCGGTGGCTGGAGCATCTCAGAGTTGTCGAGCATGGAAACAACTCCCGCGATCCAACTTGCCTTTGCTGAATAGATAACCGAAATTAATCCATACATATCTGCCAATATTTGTGCCTTATCTCTCCGAGGTCTTCCTGTCTATACACCCATTCAGATGCCTTTGAAATGTTGTGAGTGCACCAGACTCTGCCACTAAATGTGGCAATTCGTTCCACACAAACAAAAGTTCTGTGTGAAAAACATGTGTCCCTCACATCCCTTTTAAATGTTTCCTCTCTTGCTTTGTAGATTTGAACTTGCGTGTCTTGTGAAAAAGTGCTCCCTGACTATGTACTTTGTCTGTCTTCCTCATGATTTTATAAGCTTCTGTGAGACCATATCTAAGCACTGAAGCTCCTGGGAATCTGACGAAGCCGATTCAGTTTCACCCTCATGTCCAAGGAGTGCAAACCTTGCAAATTCTTGTAAAGGATTTCTAAACTTACACTTGCAAGAAGTGTGTCCAGCTCCAGCACTTGTTTCACCGCGTGGTCACTCTGGAACTGCGGGTGGACTCACTGTGGAGCATCAGCAATTCTGGAGAGTGATGTTGCCTCCCAGGTGCTCAGGCTAGGGATGTCGCCCATCGGCTGAAGAGCATTCGAAAAGGGGATCGTGAACAGTCAGTTGTCTTGGTGCATACAGGCACCAACGAAAACAAAACCGAGATGAGGAGCTGGAGGGAGAATTCAGGGAGCTAGGAGAGAAATTAAAGAGGAGGACCTCAAAGGTAGTAATCTCGGGATTACTGCCGGTGCCATGTGTCTGCCAGCGATGAACACGTGACTTGAGGTATGGTGCTGCATGGCGGGTTTCAGATTTGTTGGATTTTGCGACCAGTTCTGGGAAATGTGGGACTATAAGAAAACTGACGATGTTCATCTGAACCAGACGAGAACGAATGTCCTTTCGGGAGTTTTTGCTACTGCTGTTGGGGAGGTTTTACACTAATGTGGCAGGGCGCTAGGAACCACCCGATTAAACAAGTCGGCAGTGAGGTGGAAACTGGAAATGCTAAGAATCAGGAACATAGCATTAATAATGGGAAGAGTAGACAGAGAGCAGATGAATGCAAAAGAACTGGTGGCCTGAAATGCATCTACTTTAATGCATGGAGTATAGACAGATGAACTTTGGGCTTAGGTTGGTGCCTTATAACATGACGTTATTGCGATCACAGAGATTTAGT
>NW_025175171.1:0-1955 GCF_004010195.1 Chiloscyllium plagiosum | reverse complement strand
AGGCTCTCCCTGTCCACCCTATCTAACCCTCTGATTATCTGATATGTGTCTATTAAGTCACCTCTCAAACTTCTCTGCTCCAACGAAAACAGCTTCAAGTCCCTCAGCCTTTCCTCAAATGACCTTCCCTCCATACTAGGCAACATCCTAGTAAATCTCCTCTGCACCCTTTCCAAAGCTTCCACATCCTTCTTATAATGCGGTGACCAGAACTGTACACAATACTCCAAGTGTGGCCGCACCAGAGTTTTGTACAGCTGTAGTATAACCTCATAGTTCCGGAACTCGATACCTCTTTTAATTAAAGCTAAAATGCTGTATGCCTTCTTAACAACCCTGTCAACCTGGGTGGCAACTTTCAAGGATCTGTGTACCTGGACACCGAGATCTCTCTGCTCATCTACACTACCAAGAATCTTACCATTAGCCCAGGACTTTGCATTCCAGTTACTCCGTCCACAATGAATCATCTCACACTTGTCTGCATTAAACTCCATTTGCCACCTCTCAGCCCAGCTCTGCAGCTTATCTATGTCTCTCTGTAACCTACAACATCCTTCATCACTATCCACAATTCCACCGACCTTAGTCGTTTACAAATTTACCAACCTACCTTTCTAAGCCCTCACCCAGGTCGTTTATAAAAATGACAAACAGCAGTGAACCCAACACCAACCCTTGTGGGACACCACTAGTAACTGGACTCCAGGATGAACATTTCCCATCAACCACCACCCTCTGCCTTCTTTCAGCAAGGCAATTACTGATCCAAACTGCTATATCCCCCACAATGCCATTCTTCCGCATTTTATACAATAGCCTACTGTGGGGAACCTTATCGAATGCCTTGCTGAAATCCATATACACCACATCAACCGGTTTACTCTCATCTACCTGTTTGGTCACCTTCTCAAAGAACTCAATAAGGTTTGTGAGGCATGACCTACAAAACCATGCTGACTATCTCTAATCAAATTATTCTTTTCTAGATGATTATAAATCCTATCTCTCATAACCTTTTCCAACACTTTACTAACAACTGAAGTAAGGCTCACTAGTCTATAATTACCAGGGTTGTCTCTACTTCCCTTCTTGAACAGGGGAACCACATTTGTTATCTTCCAGTCTCTGGCACTATTCCTGTAGACAATGGCGATTTAAAGATCAATGCCAAAGGCTCGGCAATCTCCTCCCTGGCTTCCCAGAGGATAAATCCCATCCGGCCCAGGAGACATCTGTTTTCACACTCTGCAGGATTTCTAATACCTCTTCCTTGTGAACCTCAATCCCACCTTGTCTAATAGCCTGTATCTCAGTATTCGCCTCAACAACATTGTCGTTTTCTAGAGTGAATACTGCTTCCCCTATCTTCTCTGACTCCACACACAACTTTCCACTGCTATCCTTGATCGTTATTCTTTTATTCCTTAAATATCTATAGAAAGCCTTAGGGTTTACCCTGATCCTATCCGCCAACAACTTCTCATGTCTCCTCCTGGCTCTTCTGAGCTCTCTCTTTAGGTCTTTCCTGTCTACCTTGTAACCCTCAACTGAGCCTTCACATCTCATCCTAACATAAGCCTCCTCCTTCCTCTTGACCAGAGATTCCACTTCCTTCGTAAACTATGGCTCTCGCGCTCTACAGCTTCCTCCCTGCCTGACAGGTACATGCTTATCTAGGACACTCAGGTGCTTTTCCTTGAATAAGCTCCACATTTCTAATGTGTCCATCCCCTGCAGTTTCCTTCCCCATCCTATGCTTCCTAAATCTTGCCTAATCGCATCTTAATTGCCTTTCCCCCAGCTAACTCTTGCCCAGTGGTATACACCTATCCCTTTCTATCACGAAAGGAAACATAACAGAATTGTGATCACTATCACCAAAGTGCTCACCTACTTCCAAGACTAACACCTGGCCGGGCTCATTACCCAGTACCAAATCTAATGTGGCTTCG
>NW_025175170.1:0-1955 GCF_004010195.1 Chiloscyllium plagiosum | reverse complement strand
TGCAAACTATATTTTCATGAAGAAGTGTCCAATATTTCCTGGTTGTGTACTCATAGGATCAATTTTCCTTTAATGTCAGATCATTCTCTCTGGCCTGGAGGATTGCTAGTGAAGATATGGAGGTCTCGAAGGGTGGGAGCAGTTAGGCTTATCAATAATGCACACTGTTGAAATTCATCTGGTAGAACTCAAAATGGTGCTGAAGTAAATCCTGTACATTCATTCCCAACTATGTCCAGTACATTTTTTAACTGTTTTTTTCTCTCTTGGAAGTAGGTCACTCAAAGACTTGCATGTTTTATGACACTAGAGAACATTCATAAAGAAATGTCGAGCTTGGAGCCACAAAGTTGAAATGAAATGAAAGAAACACATTGCGGTGTCTCATTAGAATTCCATGAATTACAAGCTGGGGTATCGTCACTGCTAAGAAGGGTATCATTAGAAATCTACAAACACAGACCAAATATAATCACACACCTTTGGATTGTTTCAGAGGCCAACTTAAAATGGCCGAAGGAAAACCTTTCAGCCTGAGCAAGGTGGGAGCAGAATCAGAATTCTAGTCTCTTAAACAAGGTTTAGATTTATTTTGCTCATTTTCAACACTCTTTCAATCAGTGCCCAGGGAAGTTTCAGCACCTTCTTAAACTCTTGCCTGAAATTCCTCTGGGTAGCTGCATAAATACATGTGTTTGTGCAGGAATTCAAATATCTCAGCATTGCTCCTGACTCAGTGGCGATATATGCAGGGGATGCACGGTCTCCTCGATAGTAAGTTGTGTTTGTTAGTTTTGTTGTTATAAAGGTCACATTTCCTGTCAGCCAAAACAATATAAAACTGCCTGATATCGTGAAGAGTAAAATGATGGATTTTCTTCGGTTCTCCATCTCTGAATCTCTCTCATTCTCATGTGTGTGACCCCGGAGACCTCTACGGGCTCTTGTGGCCACTAGAACATATCTCACTGTCAAAGAATTTAATAAAATGATCAAGGTGAATGGCAGCCAAACACGCCAAATGCTGTGAAACCAGACAGACACTACACCAAACGTTGAGGAAGAAAATGTCAAACTTCCTCCACAGCCCCACCATATTTTATTAATTACGTGTTCATGTTCATATGCAAACCAAACGGTAATGTTCTTTATTAAGATCAGGACAGAGAACATTGTTACAACCACAGATGCTGTTCCCTTGGTGCAGTATTTTGCTTTCAACCTCTGGTGGCAGATAATTATAAAACAGTCAAATGTGAAAGAGACAGTGAACCAAACCGTCAAATCAAGGCTGACAATGGTCATAAACAAAATGAAAGTGCACACAGGAGTGTGAGACAGGAATGAATGTGGAAAATGATAACTCAAAATATAATATACCATTGTGTTGTTGGTCAAGACAAGTAGATTTGCTGTTGCCATGGCCACCATGTAGAAAGAAATACATTTGGAAAGACCACACTTTCCCTGAGATAGAATTACAATTGTTATTATGTTTACTGTAAGAAAGAAAAAAGAGAGATTATAAGTATCACTAGCTACAACATATTGTTGGAAATAAACAAAAAGAAATACTTAAAGAATCAATTCAAAATGTTTAATAAGTATGCATTCCACTGAATATCAAAACTCAGCAAGTATCCCCTCAGCAACTCATCCACGACTTACCCAGGATGTTAACAATAGTTGTTTTATTTATTCATTAGATGTGTGTATTTCTAACTATGTCAGCAAGCACTCCCCATTTCAAACTGACCACAAACATTTCAAAGTTTACTATTTTGCTGTGGGTGTGGAGTAATATAGACTAGATTCAATCATGATAAAACATTCCTTTTCTCAGAAAGATTAGTGAAATAGTTGAGATTTTTATACAAGACAACAATGACATTGGTTATATGGTTAGTATTAGGTTAGCTTTCATAAAAAATCCAGATAATGTTTGAATTCAAATT
>NW_025175169.1:0-1955 GCF_004010195.1 Chiloscyllium plagiosum | reverse complement strand
CTGTTATCTTTAATTCCCTTATTAATTAAACAATGATTGTATCACTATCTTGAAACCACTAGTGTTCTCTGCCTCTGTGTGTGTGTGTGTGTTTATTCATGTGTTTGTGTGCCTGTGTGTCTACATGTCTCCAACTGTGACTCTCCATCTGTGAGGTTTTTTTCTGTGTTTTTGTCTGCTTGTGTGTGAGTTAAAACGTTTCCATGTGCTTCTCCATATGCACATTCGATTTGGATGTGATGTGAGTGTTCGTATTTTAGGGTGTTTTCATTCGGCTTGGAGTACTTCAGTATCTGCATCACTATGCAAGAAATATTTCCTATTTTGAGAGGGAGAGAAGTATGGAATAGATAAGTGGTTAAAGTCAGATGGTCCATCACTGAACATTGCTTCTTACTCAGTTGGTGGAATGTGGATAATTCGGAATATCCATATAATTGGTTTCAATCATGGCCAGATTATAGCAGGGTCCACCCCATATTAGAATTTATTGGCAGGAGAGAGATGGAACTGATTTCGGAACCACCAACTCCCAGCTCGTACTTCTCTATGCTTGTTCAGCCTATTTTTCCTGGAATGGGAGAGAAAGAGGGCGGAAGGGAGGGTAGGTGGGACTGGAAGACCCTGCTTTTAGTGCTGGTGTAGTTGCGGGGAAATAGTCAGTCGTCCGAAGCGAGTCAGTCCAAAGTGTTCTATCCATGAAATGTGGATAATGTGGGGTGTAGTAGAGTGAGAAGAGGGACAGAGTTAGAGGGAGGACGTTGGGTCCAGTCGTGAGTGTTGGAGCATGAAACATATTTGGAGGTAGATGCTGTAACAGATATGGAGTCAGTATGAGGGAACAGAGAAAGTATAGGGACACTTATCCTGACAGAGCATGGAGGGTATTGATGCCTGTCCGGTATTGCTGAACATTTCTTTAGATCATCTCAGCGTCGAGGTGAGTCTTCTCACTGAATGTCTTCTCCATGTCTGTCTCTAATGACGTGACAAGGCACGTCCCTCAGCTTCCAAAAAAAAAACAGTTTAGGTGTAGCCTACAAATAGCAAGAAATAGCAAACAATGATGCATTATATACATAAACCAAAACTATCGTGCAAATATTTAGCATCTTATGCTCTGAAAATTAGATATGCAAGTAACGAGAGTGCTGCATTAATATTGGATGATCTCAAGTTGCATCTAAATTGCATTAACTAAGTGACTGCCAAGGCTGTGAAAAACAAATTCCATAAGTGTATATGAGGTAGTTTGAAGAGTCTGTTGTGAAGCAACGAGACAGCAGGTTATTTCGGATTTCGTGCTTTGTGGTCAGAATAGCTAATTAATAACTATGAATCTACTCCTGCGAAATAGTGACAACAATCTATTGTGTTTCGCACAGTGTCTGCACACAGCATAAAATTTTTGAACATTATAGTCAAGCATCATGGACGTCCGGAGGCTAGAGTGCCAAGTTAGCTGCAGTGAATTAGGAAGCACAACATAAACTTTAGTGGTAGAAAAGCAATCGTTGTTACTTCTAGAAATACTATAACGTTTGAAAGCGACATATATTTCTCTAATGTGCAAACAGTAAGGAAAGGGAAGGTGACTCAGTGATAGTTAACAGAACAAATTAAAGATTGCATTCACTCAAAGGTCGTGACTTCAGAAGAATTCCAGATATTGTGGAAACCTGTAAATTCAGAGAAATTCTCAATCCACTAAAGGAGGCATATGAAATTGATAACGAAATCAAAAAGAGAAGATGAATCCAAAACATATAACATACGACATAACAACATATTGCAGGGGGTTGGGCGTTGCGTTGACCTGTGAAACCGATCTGAAGCCTATCCAACCTAAACTATTCTATTTTGATCCATATGTTTTTCCAGTGACCATGTAAATGCCCTTAAAGTTAGTGAGACCACTACCATTGCAGGCAGACAATTCCATACCTTTCCAACTC
>NW_025175168.1:0-1955 GCF_004010195.1 Chiloscyllium plagiosum | reverse complement strand
ATTGAACAGAAGAACACTTTCGAAAGACCAAATTGTCTCCATCAATTCTTGCTCCTCCTGTTCTCTTGATGATCTCCATCATGTCCTGAGCTGGAGAACGAACAAGATTAAAACTGATTGTATTATGGACTAGGCCAGACCACTCAAAACATTCTTAAGCTGGCAGCCCAGAGAATAACATTGCGATTTGTTTCGGTAAGTGTACAATGAATATTACCCAAAGTAATTTCGCTCAGTTGACTACTAGATTTTAAAACAGACAAAAAACTTTATTCCTCCAATTGCAAAATGAAACACAAAGAAACCGACAGAAATCAACCCATCCAGCTAGAATTAATTATGATGCTCCGAATACAAACAAAAGTCCAAATAACCAATCTCCCTTAAAAAAAAAACACAGTATACATGCAACACATGCTCACCGGTTGAAGTTGAAGGGCAGGAAAGATAGAGAGAGAGTTTTGCACATTTCCCTTTTTAACTTCCCAGTTCAAACTCAACGACAAACTGCTCAGTTCAGCTAGCTAAAGAGCTTACCACTGCAATTTCATTATATAGGTCACTTCTAAAGCATGACCACTTGGCCTATCTCATCTGATCACATATGAACGAAAGGCCTCTCAAAATCATTTTCAACTCCGGACCAAACAAGACTGATTGGAGTCTGACCCAGTTTATTTCCCCTCTGAGAAAAATCAAGGATAGAGTATCCTTGAGCCAAGGGACAGCATTTAGAGTGAAAAAGGGACTTTTGTTATGACAATCACGTTTGAGCTATTGTCACTGTGAGTATTTGAAGGAAGGCTGATTTTGATGCAGCATTACGTCAAATCCCGGTAGGAAATATTTCAGATTTAGCTCTGGCTCTTCAAACCCACAATCAGCTCGGAAATGAAAGAAAAGTTAAAACAATTTTTCCCAGCATCAGCTCAGCACACATCTTGCCTGTTTGAGGTAGTTAGATACCTTTGCGAGCTACGAGATTATCATTCAGACGTTCTCTTGCAGTGCTGAATAACATTAACTGTGCGGCTTCTGTGAACAGCTTTTATTCTGTCCCAGTTGCATTTTATGTGGTCCGGCCTTTTGTGGTGTCACTTCTGGGTCTTCCCTGCAGCGGCCTGTACACTGGTTCCATCTCTATGCATTTGCTGATAGCCTTTTTGAGTGAAAACCAGGATTCCAATCACTCTCTGGTGTGTTTTAATTCGCTTGTCTTGGAGTAGTTACATTGTCATAGTCAAATTGATGGCCGTCTTGGTCTACGAAGTAGGGAGAAGATCTGGTAACAGTGTCATTGGAGGGATGGTGCGGACTCAATGTACTGAATGGCCTGCTGCCAGAGTATTGGGATTCTATCATTCCAGTATGATATGTGAAAGCATGAAATTATTTTAATATAATGGAAATTGCAAAGTAACATTTCAGAAAAAGTGGTTAGCTGACTTCCTATCAGCAGCAGCTCAACTGATGGAGACAAAAGCTATGGATTCTACTGACACTTAATCACAGAATTGCAGACAGTAGTTCACCCTCAGGGAAAATTTGATTACTCAGTTTCACTGTCAGAGTGCCGAATAGGTAATTGTGTCATGGAAAGTTAGATCATTTGTTTATTCACCGACTCTGATTAAAGTGGCTGGTGTAACTTTGCTGATCCTCTGAGATCTCTTCCGATGAATAAATAAAGGATGATTTGATACTGACAACAATTCATTTTCTGTTGATTTGAAATTCGTTTAGATTCTCAAAGACGATGCATGGTCCAGCGAATGGGCTCTTTTTTGCCGTTTGCTATCCCATTCTGGTGCACCTGGTAAGTAAAGAATAGCTATGATGCTGTTTCTTCTTAAGAGATGTTTTACTGATCCTTTTTCAAGATCTGCTTAATCTTTCTTTGCTTATCCCAAAGTTGCCTCAAAGTGATAAAATTAATCATGGAACTTAACAATATG
>NW_025175167.1:0-1955 GCF_004010195.1 Chiloscyllium plagiosum | reverse complement strand
GGAGACCAGAATTGCAAGCAATATTCCAACAGCGGCTGAACCACTGTCCTGCACAGCCGCAACATGACTTCCCAACTCATGTACTCTGACCAATAAAGGAAAGCATACCAAACGGCTTTTTCACTATCCTATCTACCTGTGACTCCACTTTCAAGGAGTTATGAACCTGCACTCCAAGGTCTGTTTGTTCAGCAACACTCCCTAGGACCTTCCCATTAAGTGTATAAGTCCTGCTAAGATTTGCTTTCCCAAAATGCAGCACCTCACATTTATCTGAATTAAATTCCATCTGCCACTTCTCAGCCCATTGGCCCATCTGGTCCAGTACCGGAGGACTGGAAGGAGGCGAATGTTGTTCCTCTTCTCAAGAAGGGAAATAGGGAAATCCCTGGCAATTACAGATCAGTCAGTCTTACGTCTGTGGTCAGCAAAGCTTTGGAAAGAATTCTAAGGGATAGGATTTATGACTATTTGGCAAAGCATAGCGTGATTAAAGGTAGTCAGCATGGCTTTGTGAGGGGCAGGTCATGCCTCACAAATCTTATTGAGTTCTTTGAAAAGGTGACAAGACAGGTTGATTATGGTTGAGCAGTGGGTGTGGTGTATATGGACTTCAGCAAGGCAGTTGATAAGGTTCCCCATGGTAGGCTCATTCATAAAGTCAGGAAGGATGAGATACAGGGAGATTTGGCTATCTGGATTCAGAATTGGCTGGCTGACAGAAGGCAGAGTGTGGTTGTAGATGGGAAGTATTCTGCCTGGAGGACAGTGTTGAGTGGGGTCCCACAGGGCTCTGTTCTTGGGCCTCTGCTCTTTTTAGTTTTTATAAATGACTTGGATGAGGAGTTTGAGGGGCGGGTTAGTAAATTTGCAGATGACACAAAGGTTGGAGGTGCCGTCGATAGTATCGAGGGCTACTGCAGGCTACAGCGCGACATAGACAGGATGCAGAGCTGGGCTGAGAAATGGCAGATGGAGTTCAACCTGGATAAATGCAAAGTGATGCATTTTGGAAGGTCGAACCCGAATGCTGAATATAGGATTAAAGACAGGATTCTTGTTGGTGTGGAGGAACAGAGGGATCTGGGTGAGAAAGTACATAGATCCCTCAAAGTTGTCACCCAAGTGGATAGGGTTGTTAAGAAAGCATATGGTGTTTTGGCTTTCATTAACAGGGGGATTGAGTTTAAGAGCCGTGAGGTTTTGCTGCAGCTCTACAAGTCCCTGGTGAGACCACACTTGGAATATTGTGTCCGGTTCTGGTCACCCTACTATAGGAAAGATACAGAGGCTTTGGAGAGGGTGCAAAGAAGGTTTACCAGGATGCTGCCTGGACTGGAGGGCTTGTCTTATGAAGAAAGGTTGAATAAGCTCGGACTTTTTTCTCTGGAGAGGAGGAGGTAGAGAGGTGACCTGATCCAGGTGTACAAAATAATGAGTGGAATAGATGGAGTCAATAGCCAGAGACTTTTCCCCAGGGCAGGACTGACTGGTACAAGAAGTCATGGTTTGAAGATATTAGGAGGAAGGTATAAAGGGGATGTTAGAGGTAGGTTCTTTACACAGAGAGTTGTGAATGCCTGGAATGCGTTGCCAGCTGTGGTGGTGGAAGCAGAGTCATTGGGGACATTTGAGCAGCTGCTGGACATGCACATGGATAGCAGTGAATTGAGGGGTGCGTAGGTTAAGTTACTATATTTTACATTAGGATTAAACCTTGTTCTGTGCTGTACTTTTCTATGTTCTACTTTTCTATGAAGAATAGAATTAAAGAGAGGTCATTCATTGTTTTTCCTTTAATTGTCAATGCTATTACAAAGGCTGGGACTTTGTCACCAGATTGCAGGAGGCTGAGGAGTGACCTTATATTAGATTCCCTACAGTTTGGACTGAGGTCCTTGGGCCCAACAAGTCCACACTGACCCTCAAGCTAACCCATTGAGACCCACTCCCCT
>NW_025175166.1:0-1955 GCF_004010195.1 Chiloscyllium plagiosum | reverse complement strand
AAAAATCATGTGGCCTCAGAATGTTCAATACTGTGTGCGAATTATCCTGTGGCCTGAGGATTGTGAATACTGTATATGAGTAATCCTGCGGCCTGAATACTGGCAATACTGTGTGTAAATAATCCTATGGTTTGAGGATGATTAATACAGTATGTGAATAATCCTGTGGCCTGAGGATGGTCAATATTGTGTGGGTATAATCCTGTGACCTGTAAATGGTCAAGACAGTATGATCATTAATCCTGTGGCCGTGGGCTGGTCAATACTGTGTGTGAATAATGATGTGGTCTGAGAATTGTCAATACTATGTGGGAATAATCCTGTGACCTGCAAATGTTCCCAGAGTGTTCATTAATCCTGTGGCCATGTGCTAGTCAATGCTGTGTGTGAATAAAGCTGTGACCTGAGGATGGTCAATACTGTGTGGGAATAATCCTGTGACGTGCAAATGACCAAGACAGTGTATTCATTAATTCTGTGGCCGTATGGTGGTCAATACTGTGCGTGAATAATCCTGTGGACTGAGAATGTTCAATACAGTGTGTGAATAATCTAGTGGCCTGAGGATTGCCAATACTTTGCGTGAATAATCCTGTTGCCTGAGGATTGCCGATACTGTGTGTGAATAATGCTGTGGCTTTAGAATGGTGAGTAATGTATGGGAATAATCCTGTTGGCCTGAGAATGGTCAGTGCTGTGAGTTAATAATCATGTGCCCTGAGAGTAGCCAATAAAGTGTGGGAATAATCCAGTGGCCTAAGGATAGTAAATACTGTGTGTGAATAAGGCTGTAGCCTGTGAATGGTCAATACTGTGTGTGAATAAGGCTGTAGCCTGTGAGTGGTCAATACTGTGTGTGAATAATCTTGTGGCCGGAGGGTGGTTAATACAGTGTGTGAATAATCTTGTGGTCTGATGATGGTCAATACTGAATAATCCTGTGCCCTGAGGATGTTCAATATTGTGTGTGAATAATCCTGTGGCCTGTGAATGGTCAATACTGTGTGTGAATAAGGCTGTGGCCTGTGAATGGTCAATACTGTGTGTGAATAAGGCTCTGGCCTGTGGGTGGTCAATACTGTTGTGAATAACCTTGTGGCCGGAGAATGGTTAATAGTGTGTGAATAATCTTGTGGTCTGATGATGGTCAATACTGAATAATCCTGTGCCCTGATGATGTTCAATATTGTGTGTGAATAGTCCTGTGGCCTGTGATGGTCAATACTGTGTGTGAATTATCCTTGGACAGTGAATGGTCAATACCACGTGTGAATAATCCTCTGGCCCGTGAATGGTCAATACTGTGTGTGAATAACCCTTGGCCTGAGGATGGTCAATACTGTGTGTGAGCAATCCTGTGGCCTGAGAATGGTCAAAACTATGTGTGATTAATCCTGTTGACTGGGGCTGTTCAATGCTCTGTGTGAATAATCCTGTGGTCTGTTAACAGTCTTTGCTGTGTGTGAATAATGCTGTGAACTGTGAATGGTGAATACTGTGTGCGAATAATCCTGCGGCACAAGGCTGGTCAATATTATTTGTGAACAATCCTGTTGCCTGAGGATGGCCAACACTCTGTGGGAATTATCCCGTGGCCTGAAGGTGGTCGGTTCTGTATGGGAATAATCCTTTGGTCTGAGGAAGGTCAAAACTGTGTGTGAATAATCCTGTGCATGGTGAATGCTGAATACTGTGTGTGAAGAACCCTTGGATGGTCATTACTGTGTGTGAACAATCCTGTGAACTGAGGGTAGTGAATACTGTCTGTGAATAATCCTGCAACCTGAGGGTGATCAACATACTTTGTGAACAATCGTGTAGCCTGAGAATGGTCAAAACTGTGTATGAATGAAACTGAGACCTGTAAAGGGTCAAGACAGTGTGTTCATTTATCCTGTGGCCTAATGGTGGTCAATACTGTCTTTGAGTAATCCTGTGACCTGAGAATGTTTAAT
>NW_025175165.1:0-1955 GCF_004010195.1 Chiloscyllium plagiosum | reverse complement strand
TCGTTTTCAGCCTATTTGTCCATTTGCAGAAACCGATGACATTTAAAAAATACCGTGCAAGAACTGTAAACAAACACTACATTAGACAAACATTACAGTTGACTGAGACAACACATCCATACTAGGACAAGCCAAACAGATACATGCAGAAGAATTCCTCGAAGCATGGCATTCCGACCAGAACTCTTCCAACAAACACTTCGAGCTCGAAGCCATCGACTACCCGCTGAGGAAAAAAACAGGAAATGACATCACCACCGGAAATTACATCACCAACCCAAAGAACCCCAAACATATACATTTTAAACAGGAATGATGAACAGTGCTTCGCCTGGAGACCCACTGAAATTGTTAACTCGTAATGTGATGAAATGTCTGGAAATGAACTTTCCAATTCAGTGATCAAACCGACATCCAGTTTAATGACCTACTCAAAGAACTCAACAATGTTTGTGAGTTTGGACCTCCCATTCACAAAACCAGCTTGACCATCCCTCATAAACTTATTCCAATCGAGATGATTACAAATTTTATCTCTTAGAACTTTTTCCAACACATTACCCACAACCGACGGAAGGGTCAATGGTCTATAATTTCCAGGTTTCTGCTTCCCTTCTTGAATGAGGGAACAACTTTTACTATCCTGCAGTGTTCTGGTACTATACCTTTGGACAATGACAACATAAAGATCAAAGTCGAAGGCTCGGAAATCCGATTCTTGGTTTCCCAGAGAATCCTAGGATGAATCCCATCCGGACCACGGGAATTTATATATTTTCACATTTTCAGAGTTTCTAACACCTCGTCCTTAGGAACGTCAATCCGATCTCGTCTGGTCGACTGTTTTTAAGTATTGTCCTCTACAACATTTTGTTATTCCAGAGCGAATCCTGACGAAAGATTTTGCTTTTGCGCTTCCCCCATCACTTCTGACTCTACGCACAACTTATCACGACTGTCCTTCATTGGCCAAAGTTTATTCCATTCATTCTTTTAGTCCTTACATAACTATGGAAAGATATAGGATTTTCCCTTATCCTATCTGCCACCAAATTCTCAGCTCCAATCCTGGCTCATCTTCAGTCTCTCTTCAGGTCTTTCCTGAACTTCCTCAGTAATCATGATTCCTGCACTTGACAATTTCCTCCCTCTCTGACAGGTACATACTTATCAAAGACACACAGAACTTGCTCCTTGAATAAGCTCCTCACGTCTATTCTGCCCATTCTCTGCCGTTTTCTTGCCCAACATGTGCATGCGTGATCTTATCTAATCGCATTACAATTTTATTTCCACAAGCAGTAGCGCTTGCCCTCTGGTGTATCCCTTTGAAAAGCTCAAGTAAACATAATTGAATTTTGGTAACTATCACCAAAGTGCTCACCTACCGCCAAATCTATCACCTTGCCATGTAAATTACGCGGTACCAAATCTAATTTGGCCTTTCCCCTTGTTGGTCTGTTCCATTACACAGTAGTTAAGGAATCTATCGCAGATACTCAATACTCTCCTCATCAAGGCTACCCTTGACCGATCGACATGTTGATTAAAATCCCGCATGATAATTGCCCTACCATGTTTTCTGGTGTTATTTATGTCTTTGTTTACTGCCCTCCCCAATGTGATCTTAAACTTTGGAGACTGTAGACTCCGACAATCAATGACATTTTCTTCTTAGAACTTCTAATTTCCTCCCAAATGGATTCAAACTCATTCTCCATAGAACGTATATCATCTGTCAGCATCGGTCTGAGGTTGTCCTTGAATGTTTGAGTTTCACCACCTTCCTTACCATCCTTTCTGTCCTTCCAAATTGTCTCATGCCCGTGAATATGTAACTCCCAGTCTTGACTATGCTGTCTCCATGTATCTGCAATGTCTACTAAATTATGCCGTTATATCCCCAACCTTCTTCCGAAAATTACGAGCATTCAGGTATAGTGCCTTTATGGTCG
>NW_025175164.1:0-1955 GCF_004010195.1 Chiloscyllium plagiosum | reverse complement strand
TTATTTTCCTATTCATTTATGTTGCAAATGCATATTAATTTTCTTTTCATTCTGTGACAAACTGCATTGAACATGTGGAACGTTTTGATTGATTGAGTTTCGTGCATCAGTGTACACTGATCAAATAATTAGTTTTTTTCTTATCATGAATAATCACGAGATTCATATTTAATTAAAGTCATTATTACTTTGTTACATCATTACTGTAAATTATTAATTCGTTTTGTCAGTTCATTACACACAGGAAATACGCAATTAATTCCCATTCAAACAATTACAAGACACGTCTGATTAATTTTCATTTGAGTTGCCGCCGTTAGCATGTGACTATACACCTGCCCTTCCCGGATGGTAATATAATGACGGGTCCTTGTGGAGCTCTGACAGTGTCTCTACGACAAGATCAAGAGGAATGATTTCAATTTTCACCTTCAACGGAGTTGTGTCAGAGCAGCTCGGAAATTTCATTAGAAAATATCTGAGTATAGACTGAACTGCTTTTCAAAACGACAATAGATATTCTTCAATCTGTTCTGCATTTCAATCATCACCATATTTCCTATTTATTTTCTTCAGTTCACTAATAAAATGATGCATCTAATTGTGCTGGTTCTTCATTCCTTGGAAAAATAGTTGACGATGTTGCAACCTTAAAGTTGGGAGAGTCTAAGACATCATGATTTGTTTTACTGTTTAAAGGAACCAAGTTCAAACATTTCAAGCACATAAATCCTTATTCTCCGGTATTATAAAGATGAAAATATAAACAGTCGAAATTCCTCTTTAGCAAAATGACCAAATGCAACTTCATGTTATTCATTGGTCAGCTGATCACCTACATTCGTAACTAAATATTGCAATTCTTCTAAATACTGGTATGTGCTTTGTTCAAATCTATTTTCTAATTATTACTTATTCATGAATTGTCAGGAATTTATTTTTATTTTCCATTCACCTATTCATATTGAATGTAAGATTGATATGCTGTGAAACTATTGGCCTGTTTTCATTTGAACGTTTAATTTGTCTCTCTCTGTCTGTCTCTCTCTCTCTCTCACACACACACACTTATCTCACTTCATGCATGATGGTTTCAATGTACCTTGCTAAACTTAAAAGATTTTGTTGACTTTAAGTAGTATCTTTAGCACTTACTTATCAATTAAATCCAAAATCATAGGATTATAGAGTCATAGAGTCCCTACAGTGTTGAATCAGCCATTTGGCCCAACAGTCCACACTGACGATCCAAATAGTAACCCAGACACTCCCTTGCTCTATTACTCGATATTTCCCCTGACTAATGCACCGTACCTCGGTAAAAATCAATGACTGCAGTTACTGGAACCCAGAGTTTATACGAGAGTGGTGCTGGAAAAGCACAGCAGTTTAGGCAGCATCAGAGGAGCAGTAAAATCAACGTTTCGGGCAAAAGCCCTTCATCAGGAATACAGGCTGTATTCCTCATGAAGGGCTTTTGCCCGAAACGTCGATTTCACTGCTCCTCGGATGCTGCCTGAACTGCTGTGCTTTTCCAGCACCACTCTAACAAACTCTAATGCACCTAACCTGAAACATCCATGAACATTGTGGACAATTTAGCATGGCCAACTCACCTCAGCTGCACACTTGTATTCTATCACAATGTTATTGAAATCAATGCTCACACAAAGCACAATACATAAAGCCACACAATGGTCTTCATGACCACCTAATTACTGTTCAGGAAATAATCTGAGTAATTGTCTTAATGTTCCTGAGATTAATCATCACAGTAAGCATCTGGTCATCATTCCCTCCAAAAAATACAATGGGTGTCCTCTGAAATTTCTGTTCAGTAATTATCCATGATACTTGTTGCTCAAAGCAGTATTTATTCTTCATTATGAGTGGCCAATGATTCTAACAGCCATTGATTTTGATATTATTACTGAGTGCAATAACCACAGTAAACA
>NW_025175163.1:0-1955 GCF_004010195.1 Chiloscyllium plagiosum | reverse complement strand
TCAGTGATGGCTACTCAAAATCATCATAAAGTCCCAAAACGCAATTAAATTCAATCCATAGGAAGTAAGCACAGAGAGTTAATTTTCTACTGGCTTCGGCAATCTCAGCGCCAAAATGGTCTCACTCTCTCTCTCGTCCTTTTGAACTCTCAGGTCAGGGACTGCAACAGAAAAATATTTTTCCCTCTGTCTGCCTAGCTTGCAAGGGTAATAAGAATCCAGTATAATTGACAGGATCTGACTGTTAATTACAAGGCTTTTGATGATACAGAGTTTCAAGGTCAGAATCAAACACTGTCATTAATTTCACAATGGAACAGCCATGAATGTCATCACTCAGTGTCTTGTTTACACAGATTCATTGATGTTAAGGCAAATGTTCTAAATTGCCTTTGAGCATCCAGTTATCACTCAGTGAGAGCAGATGTTTTTATCTTCTGCATATCCTGGGTTCCCCCCTTTTGTGGCCTGACACCTCCCTGCCTGAGCGGTTTATTTTCTAGTGTGCAGCAAATGTGATCTACAACTCAGTATTAAATTTAGTCTAAATGTTTAAGGACAAAAGTTTTAAGGCTATAGACTTTCTCACTAATGCTGCTTTGTTTGTGGATGTTGGGATGATTGCTTCTGTAGTTCAGTATTTAGTCCGTGTGTTGTTTTCCTGTAGACGCTGGTTTGAAGTTCCCCATTGACAGTTTGCTTTACTGTGACATCTAGGAATGGCAGTTTGTTGTTGTTTTCCACCTCTTTAGTGAATTTTATGCCAGGAAGGAGATTATTGATGGTCGTGAAGGTTTCTTCTAATTTGTTTCGTTTAGTGATGACAAAGATATCATCTACATAGCAGACCCAAAGTTTGGGTTGGATGGTTGGGAGAGCTGTTTGCTCAAGTCTCTGCTAGGAACCCTGATATCGGAGATCCCATGGGTGTCCTATTGATTTGCTTGTAGGTCTTATTGAAGGTGAAGTGGGTGATGAGGCACAGGTCCACCAGCCTGACAATGTGGTCTTTGTTGATGAAGTTGGCAGTGTCTGGTGTTTGTATCTTTGGGTCTTCTAATAATGTAGTCAGTGTTTCCTTGGCCAGGTTGATGTTGATGGATATGAACAGGGCTGTTACGTCAAAGGAGACTATTATTTCAACCTCTTCTCTTGGTGTCTTTGATAGTGTTCAGGAATTCTAGTGTGAAGTGGATGGAGTGGTGCGAGTCTTCTACTCAGTGTTTTAGTCTTTGGTGTAGCTCCTTGGCCAATCTGTAAAGTTGATGTTCCAGGTGGCAAGACTATGGGTTTGAGGGAGGCTCCTGGTTTGTGAATTTTGGGTAGTCTATAGAAGCGCGATGTGTTGGATCCGTCTGGTTTCATTTTTTCGAAGTCTGTCTTGTTTAATTCTCCAGATTGCTCAAGCTTTTTTTGTTGAGTAGGGCTGTGACTTGGTTCACTAGTTGTGCGCTCGGGTCTATCACCACCTGTTGGTAAGTATTGGTATCTGCAAACAGTGCATTTGCTTTTTCGTAGTAGTCGGTTTTGCTATTCATTTGGCGTCAAGCGTCCTTTGTTTACAGGTCGGATTACAATCTTATTGTCTTTTTTTGAGTCCTTCTAGTGCTTTCCTTTCTTGAGTCTCCTTCCTTTTTCCTGCTTACAGTTGGTGCAACTGTCTGTGTGCTGGGTATCCTCTGGGAGTTCATTGTCTTTTGGTATTGATTCTAATGCTGCTAAGAAATCTTTTTTGTCTGTGTCTCTGAAGTTGTAATTTAATCCTCTTACTAAGATGGCTTTTTGAGCGTCTGTTAGGGGTCAGTCTGATAGGTTTTTTTTTAATTCAGGCTTCTGTGTTGTCTGTGGTGTGCTTTTGTGCGAGTTTGACTAGTTTTTCTGCAGGCCTAGTTTTTTTCATTTACTGTGTTTGTCGCTGCCTCATGCCCATGGCTTGTTGTACTGTGCCTGTCCAA